>NW_028182219.1:5000-15000 GCF_964339955.1 Pipistrellus hanaki | reverse complement strand
GAGCGAGGCCTGAGGTGGGCGTGGCCAAAGCTGGGGGGAAATGTGGGCGTGGCCAGGGCGGCGGGCGCCACCTCCCTGTGCTTCGTGTACCCGCTCGACTTCGCCCGCACCCGCCTGGCCGCCGACGTGGGCAAGTCCGGGGCCGAGCGCCAGTTCAAGGGCCTGGGCGACTGCCTGGTGCAGATCACGCGCTCCGACGGCGTGCGGGGCATGTACCAGGGCTTCAACGTGTCCGTGCAGGGCATCATCATCTACCGGGCCGCCTACTTCGGGGTGTACGACACGGCCAAAGGTGGGCGCGGGGCGCGGGGCGCGGGCGGAGCTGGGGGCTGGGCGCTGGGTGCGGGCAGAGGGGGCGTGGTCAGAGGTGGGTGTAACCCTATCTATCTATCATCTATCTATGTCTATCTATCTATCCATCCATCCATAAATCCATCCATGCACCCATCCATCTATCCATCCATCCATCCATCTATGAATCCATCCATCCATCCATCCACCCATTCATCCCTCCATCCATGCATCCATCCATCTATCTATGAATCTGTCCATCCATCCATCCATCCATCTATCCATCCATCCATCTATGAATCCATCCATCCATCCATCCACCCATCCATGAATCCATCCATCCATCTCTATCATCTATCTCTATCTATCTATCTATCTATCCATCCATCCATCTATCCATCCATCCATCCATCCATCCATCCATCTATCCATCCATGCATCCATCCATCCATCCATGAATCCATCCATCCATCCATCCACCCATCCATGAATCCATCCATCCATCTCTATCATCTATCTCTATCTATCTATCTATCCATCCATCCATCCATCCATCCATCCATCTTTCCATCCATGCATCCATCCATCCATCCATGAATCCATCCATCCATCCATCCATCCATCCATCTATGAATCCATCCATCATCTATGAATCCATCCATCCATCTATCCATCCATCCATCCACCCATGAATCCATCCATCCATCCATCTATCCATCCATCCATCCATCCCTATCATCTAACTATATCTATCTATCTATCTCTCTATCTATCCATCCATCCATCCATCCACCCACACTCTGAGTGCCCAGGTCATTCTGCGCTCAGAGATCATCATCATCATCTGGCTCCTCTGAGTCTATTTACAAAGGCGGGTGCAGGGCGTGGCCTGAGGCGGAGGTGGGCGTGGCCAAAGGCGGCCGGGGCGTGGCCACAGGCGGGTGATGTGCTTGGCCAGAGGGGCGTGGCCAGAGCCGGGGATGTGGGCGTGGTCAGGGAGGGAGGGGCGTGGCCAGGGCAGCGGGCGCCACCTCCCTGTGCTTCGTGTACCCGCCCACCACCAAGGCCCATGCCCTTGACCCTGGGGAATCGAACCCGGGACCCTCCAGTCCCGCAGGCCGACCGACGCTCTACCCACTGAGCCACACCGGCCAGGGCCTCCCCACCTTCCAGAGACCCCGTTTGCAGGTACAGCCTGGTGTTTGGGGGGCCCCTGGCCTGTGAGAGCTGCATGGTGAGTTTAAGGGGAACACAGTTTAGGCCCCAAAAAGGAACCCTGAGCTGAAACCGGTGTGGCTCAAGAGGATAGAGCGTCGGCCTGGCGGACGGAAGGGTCCCGGGTTCGATTCCATCCGGTCAAGGGCATGGGCCTGGGTGGTGGCTGAGGGCACATCCCCAGTGGGGGGCGTGCAGGAGGCGGCTGGTCGATGTCTCTCATCGGAACCCCGACCCCAGGTCATGCCGCTGACCTTGACCTGACCTCTGTGATGCCACGTGGTGTTGGGAGCTGCTTGGGAAGGGGATGGGGGTCCAGAGTGGGAGTTCTGCTGACCTTGACCTTGACCTTGACCTGAACTCTGTGATACCACGTGGTGCTGGGAGCTGCTTCGGGGTGGGAATGGGGTTTAGGGGAGGGGGGTCCGGGGCGTGACCCCGCCGTGACCCCACAGGCATGCTCCCTGACCCCAGGTCCTGCCGCTGACCTTGACCTGACCTCTGTGATGCCACGTGGTGCGGGAGCTGCTTGAGGGTGGGAATGGGGATGATGGGGGGCCAGGAGGGGGTCCTGGGCCTGGGCTTGACCTTGACCTGACCTCTGGGATACCACGTGGTGGGGGAGCTGATTGGAGGGGGGTGAGGGGCTTATGGGGGTCGATGGGGGCCCAGGAGGGGGTCCTGGGCCTGATCTTGACCTTGACCTGACCTCTGTGATACCACGTGGTGCTGGAGCTGCTTAGGGGGGATTATGGGGGATAGGAAGGGGGGGGGGGTCCGGGGCATGACCCCGCCGTGACCCCACAGGCATGCTCCCTGACCCCAGATCCTGCCATTGACCTTGACCTGACCTGAACTCTGTGATGCCACGTGGTGCGGGAGCTGCTTGGGGGTGGGAATGGGGGTGATGGGGGGCCAGGAGGGGGTCCTGGGCCTGGGCTTGACCTTGACCTGACCTCTGGGATACCACGTGGTGCTGGAGCTGCTTGGGGGGGGGATGGGGGTCCAGGGTTGGAGTTTCACTGACCTTGACCTTGACCTTGACCTGACCTCTGTGATGCCACGTGGTACGGGAGCTGCTTGGGGGGGTGAAAAGGAGCTTATGGGGGAGATGGGGGGGCTAGGAGGGGGCGTCTGGAGTCTGACCTTGACCTGGCCTTGACCTTGACCTTGACCTTGACCCCCCCCCGCAGGCATGCTGCCCGACCCCAAAAACACGCACATCTTCGTCAGCTGGATGATCGCGCAGTCGGTGACGGCCGTGGCGGGCGTGGTCTCCTACCCCTTCGACACCGTCCGGCGGAGGATGATGATGCAATCGGGGCGCAAAGGAGGTATCGGGGGGCCCCGGGGTGGGTCTGGGGGGACCCGGGGAGGGAGGAGGGGGCCGGGGGGAGGGGACAGGGCCCACCGGCTCCCCACGGTCACCCCGAGAGCCGGGATCCGGCCTGGGGGGGCCCCGTCCAGGGTGCCTGCTGCATAGGGTTTGCGGTTCGGGGTTCGAGGATTGGGTTTCGGGGTTTGGATTTGGGATTCTCGGTGTGGGGGGGGCGGCCTGGTCTCGGGGTTCGTCCGTCCCTTCTCCGCCTCTGACCTCCGACCTCCGGGGCCTCTGACCTCCGACCTCCGGGGCCTCTGACCTCCGACCTCCGGGGGGTCGGGGGGCGGGAGCTCGGACCCTGCGGGTGCGAATGGGCTGGGGCTAGTTCGCTGTGTGTTTTTTTTTGTGTTTTTTTTTGTTTTGTTTTTAATTCATTTATTTGATTTTTTTTAATATGTTTTTGCTGGTTTTAGAGAGGAAGGGGGGAGGGAGAGAGAGAGAGAGAGAGAGAGAGAGAGAGAGAGAGAGAGAGAGAGACATTAGCGGTGGATCATCAGTGTTTCCAGCTCTCCGTCCCTCTCTCTTCCTCTCTGTAAAAAAAAATCAATAAAATATATATTTTTAAAATAAAAAAGAAAAAATCAATAAAATATATTTTATTGATTAAAGAAATAAAGAAAATAAAGAAAAATAAAGAAAATAAAGAAAAAATCAATTTCTTTCTTAAAATAAAGAAAAAATCAATAAAATATATTTTTTAAAAATAAAGAAAAAATAAAAAATAAAATATATTTTATTGATTAAAGAAATAAAGAAAATAAAGAAAAAATCAATTTCTTTCTTAAAATAAAGAAAAAATAAAGAAAAATAAAGAAAATAAAGAAAAAATCAAATTCTTTCTTAAAATAAAGAAAAAATCAATAAAATATATTTTTTAAAAATAAAGAAAAAATAAAATATATTTTATTGATTAAAGAAATAAAGAAAATAAATAAAAAAATCAATTTCTTTCTTAAAATAAAGAAAAAATAAAATAAAGAAAAAATCAATTTCTTTCTTAAAATAAAGAAAAAATAAAGAAAATAAAGAAAAAATCAATTTCTTTCTTAAAATAAAGAAAAAAATCAATAAAATATATTTTTTTAAAAATAAAGGAAAAAGAAACATCCAGGAGGAGAGAGAATCGCGGACCGGCCGCCTCTTGCACGCCCCCTCCTGGTTGGGGACGGAGCCCGCAGCCCGGGCCTGTGCCCTTGGCCGGGACTCGAACCCGGGACCCTTCCGTCCCCAAGCCGACGCTCTACCCACTGAGCCACACTGGTCCTGGCTATTATTTATTATTATTATTATTGTTATTATTGTTGTTATTGATCTCGGAGAGGAGGGGAGAGGGAGGGAGAGAGACCCCGGGACTGGCCGCCTCCTGGCGCCCCTCGGGGCTGTGTCTGTGTCTGTGTCTGTGATGGGGGGTGGGGGGGTGGGGGGTCGGGGGGTCCCCAGGGCCCGTCCTCACCCCTCTTTTCCGCTCCCGGCCATCGACGCTCTGCCCTCCGAGCAGTCGACGGTGGCCGTGTACAGGATGTACACGGTTCTCATCATGATAGTAATTAATTATATCAATTAACAATTCTATTAATTAATCGATTGAATTAATTAAATTAACAATTCTATTAATTGATTGAATTAATTAAATTAACAGTACGTTAGTTAATGAATATAAATTAGATAGCTATATTATTCAATTCAATTATAAATTAATTAATGGATTAATACAAATAATTACTTATTACAATAATAATTAATGTTCATCAGTCATCATTTAGTTAATTAATGTAATTAATGCTTATAGTAATGCATATTATTGACAATGATGATTATTTAATTCATTAAATAAGGGTAGAATTATTAATTGTATTATTATTTCATGAATTAATATGATTTGTTTTGTTGTTAGTATTAGTATTATCGTGTACATAATGTACATGGTTATAATAATTATAATTAGTTATATTAATTAATATAATTAATAGTGAATTAATTATATTAATAAAAACATGTTAATTATTATTTATAATTAATTATTATTAATAATTAGCACGTGTTTATGATTATTAAACAACATCCTATCACTATTTTAATAATAAACTATTACTAATAAACAATCTATTATTAAATTATGAATTAAATAATTGTATTAATTAATTGATTAAATTAATTAAATTAACAATGACAATATTCATTATTTAATTATAAAACAAAGAATTATATTACTTAATGAATATAAATTAGAAAGTATATCATTTAATTTAATTATAAATTAATTAATTAATGTAGTTAATGCAATTAATTATTTATTACATTAACAATTAACATCTATCAATATTTATTAGTTAATTAACATAATTAATTCTTATAATAATAATGCACAGTATCGACAATGATAATTAATCACAGTAATTCATTAAATAATAGGTAAAATTAGTTTGTATTAATTGCATTAATTGTGTTTATTGTTTAATGAATTAATATGATTTGTTTTTGTTGTTACTATTACTATACAACATAATTAATTCTTATAATAATAATAATGCATAGTATTGACAATGATAACTAACCACATTAATTCACTAAGTAACAATAGATAAAATTCATTATCAATTGTATTAAATGGCATTAATTGATCATGATTAATGAACAGCGGACATCACGTACACGGGCACCATCGACTGCTCTGCCCACTGAGCCGCACCGGCCAGATCCATTATTATCATTATTATTGTTATTATTATTGATCTCAGAGAGGGAGGGAGGCCCCTGGGGGGGTGTCTGAGACCCGGAGGGGACGGAGGGGCCCCCCCAGGCCGGTCCTGACCCCCCGTTTTCCCGCGTGTGTCGCCCCCCAGCGGACATCACGTACACGGGCACCATCGACTGCTCTGCCCACTGAGCCGCACCGGCCAGAGCCATTATTATCATTATTATTGTTATTATTATTGATCTCAGAGCGGAGGGGGGAGGGAGGGAGGCCCCTGGGGGGGTGTCTGAGACCCGGAGGGGACGGAGGGGCCCCCCCAGGCCGGTCCTGACCCCCCGTTTTCCCGCGTGTGTCGCCCCCCAGCGGACATCATGTACACGGGCACCATCGACTGCTGGCGCAAGATCTTCCGGGACGAGGGCGGCGCGGCCTTCTTCAAGGGCGCCTGGTCCAACGTGCTGCGCGGCATGGGCGGCGCCTTCGTGCTGGTGCTGTACGACGAGTTCAAGAAGGTCATCTAGGCGCCCCGTTCCCACGGCGCACCCCCAAACCGGGCCCGGGGCCCCGTTCCCACGGCGTACCCCGAAATCAGGCCCCTCAGACCCCACCAGACACCCCCATCCCTCCGGGCGGGTCCATAGGAGCCCCGGGAGAGGCCCTAACGGAAACCCGCTCTGTTCGCGACCACGGACACCCCCGTTCCCACGGCGCACCCCCAAACCGGGCCCCGTTCCCACGGTGAACCCCAAAATCAGGCCCCTCAGACCCCACCAGTCACCCCCATCCCTCCCGGCGGGTCACAGGAGCCCCGGGGGGTGACCTAAGGCGAAACCCTCTCTGTTCACGACCATGGACACCCCCGTTCCCACGGCGCACCCCCAAACCGGCCCCGTTCCCACGGTGTACCCCGAAATCAGGCCCGGGGGCCCCCAGGCCCTCAGACCCCACCAGACACCCCCACGTCCCTCCGAGCGGGTCACAGGAGCCCCCGGGGAGGCCCTAAACGAAACCCTCTCTGTTCGCGACCACGGACACCCCCGTTCCCACGGTGTACCCCCAAATCTGGCCGGGGTCCCCGAGCCCCTCAGATCCAGCCAGACACCTCCCCGTCCCCCAGGGCGGGTCCACAGGAGCCCCGGGGGGTGACCTAGGGCGAAACGCTCTATGTTAGCGACCACGGACACCCCCGTTCCCACGGCGCACCCCCAAACCGGGCCCCGTTCCCACGGTGAACCCCAAAATCAGGCCCTTCAGACCCCACCAGTCACCCCCCAGTCCCCCCGGGCGGTTCACGACAGCCCCGGGGGGTGATCTAGGACGAAACGCTCTCTGTTCACGACCACGGATACCCCCGTTCCCACGGCGAACCCCCAAACCGGGCCCGGGGCCCCGTTCCCACGGCGTACCCCGAAATCAGGCCCCTCAGACCCCACCAGACACCCCCATCCCTCCCGGCGGGTCACAGGAGCCCCGGGGGGTGACCTAGGACGAAACGCTCTCTGTTCACGACCACAGACACCCCCGTTCCCACGGTGTACCCCGAAATCAGGCCCGGGGGCCCCCAGGCCCTCAGACCCCACCAGACACCCCCCGTCCCTCCGAGCGGGTCACAGGAGCCCCCGGGAGGCCCTAAACGAAACCCTCTCTGTTCGCGACCACGGACACCCCCGTTCCCACGGTGTACCCCGAAATCAGGCCCGGCCCCCCCCTTCCCAGTCCGTCCCGGGCGGCCAGACACCCCTTTTCCTTCCCGCTGGGTCACTGCAGCCCCGGGGGGTGACCTAGGGCGAATCCCTTTGTGAGCACAACCACGGACACCCCCATTCCCACGGTGTACCCCGAAACCAGGCCCGGGGGTCCCCCAGTTCCCCCGGGGCGACCAGACATCCCCGTCCCCCTGGTGGATCATGGTAGCACCGGACGGGGTTCTAGAATGAATTCGTTTCCGATCAAGCCCACGGACACCCCCATTCCCACGGTGTACCCCCAAACCAGCCCGGGGCCTACCGAGCCCCCCCAGGACAGCCAGACACCCCCTGTACCCAGGGCCAGGTCACAGGAGCCCGGGGATGGGGGGGACCTAAACGAAGCGCTCTGTGTTCACGAGCACAGACACCCCCGTTCCCACGGTGTACCCCCAAATCAGGCCACGGGGTCCCCCCAGCCCCCCTAAGCCGGCCAGACACTCCCTGTCTCCCCGGTCGGATCACAGCAGCCCCGGGGGGTGACCTAGAATGAAATCCTCTCCAATCATGACCCCTGACCCCCGCCCCCCCCCCGTTCCCACGGTGTACCCCCAAACTGGGCCCCCCCAAATCTGAACAGACAGACACCCCCTGTTCCTCGCCCCGGTGGATCATGGGAGCCCCGGGCGGGGCTCTCGGGTGAATTCCTTTCCGATCAAGACCATGGACACCCCCGTTCCCACGGTGTACCCCCAAACTGGGCGTTGGGGCCTGGGGACCCCCCAAATCTGAGCAGACACCCCCTGTCCCCCGCGGTGGATCATGGGAGCCTCAGGCAGGATTCTAGGATGAATTCCTTTGCAATCAAGACCATGGACACCCCGGTTCCCACGGTGTACCCCCAAACTGGGCCCCTGGGCCTGGGGGCCCCCCAAATCTGAACAGACAGACACCCCCTGTTCCTCCCCCCGGTGGATCATGGGAGCCCCGGGCGGGGCTCTCGGATGGATCCCTCTCGGATCACGCCCGCTGGCGCCCCCTTTCTGCCCCCGGATGCGGGGAGGGGGCCCCCCCAAATCCCGCCGCGGGCCCCCCCTCTCGCGCATAGCATTTATTTAAATGGAATCTCCCGGCTTCCGCACCCCCGAACCCCCGCCGTCTGTCGGGCGTCCCGCAAGCGATCGATTAAAAGCCGCTCACACGGAGGTCACAGCGTCCTGCGTTTTTATTATTGTTATTGTTATTGATTATTAACTGTTATTGATTATTAATTATTATCATTATTCACACCCGAAGACCCCAGTATTCCGAGTTTTATTATTATTATTATTAACTATTATTGATTATTATCATTATTCACACACGGAGAGCCCGGTGCCCTGTGTTTTATTATTATTATTAATTAGTAACTGTCATTAACTATTATTAATTATTATTACTCACACACAAAAACCCCGGTATCCCGAGTTTTATTGTCATTATTATTAATTCTTAATTATTAACTGTTAATTATTATCATTATCCACACAGGGAGAGTCTGGTGTCCTGTGTTTTATTATTATTATTAATTATTAACTATTATTAACTATTAATTATGATTATTCACACGAAGATCCCGGTATCCTGTGTTTTATTATTATTATTATTAATTAGTAACTATTATTAACTATTATTATCATTCACACATGGAGGGCCTGGTGTCCCTGTGCTTTTTTATTATTATTATTATTAACTATTAATTATTATTATTCACACACGGAGACCCTGGTGTCCTTTGCTTTTATTATTGTTATTATATAAAGACCCTGTGTCTTTTGCTTTATTATTATTATTACTAATTATTAATTATTATTATTATTATTATTATTGCTTTATTATCATTACACAGACACAGAGAGCCTGGTGTTTGTGCATTATTATTATTATTATTACTAATTATTATTACTGCTTTATTATCAATATTATTATTACTTTATTATTATTATACACACACGGAGACCTGGTGTCCTTTGCCTCATTATTATTATTAATTATTATTATTATTATTGCACAGACACAGCCTGGTGTGCTGTGCTTCATTATTATTAATTATTATTTATTATTATTTATATTGCTTTATTATTATTTTACAGACACGGAGACCTGGTGTCCTTTGCCTCATTATTATTATTAATTATTATTATTATTATTGCACAGACACAGCCTGGTGTCCTGTGCTTCATTATTTTTAATTATTAATTATTAATTATTAATTACTATTATTATTATTGCTTTATCATTATTATACAGGCACGGAGACCTGGTGTCCTTTGCCTTATTGTCATTTTATTATTAATTATTATTATTATTATTACACAGACACAGAGGGCCTGGTGTCCTGTGCTTTATTATTATTATTATTAATCATTATTCTTGCTTTATTATTATTAATTATCATTAATTATTATTATTATTATTGCTTTATTATTATTATACGGACACGGAGACCTGGTGTCCTTTGCCTTATTGTCATTTTATTATTATTATTATTATTATTGCACAGACACAGAGGGCCTGGTGTCCTGTGCTTTATTATTATTATTATTAATCATTATTCTTGCTTTATTATTATTATTATTATTATTATTATTGCTGTTGTTATTGTCAGAGGCCCCGGTGCACGAAATTTCTACAGCAACAGGCCTTCGTCCCCTCGGGCTCCTGGGACCCCGGTTTATCCCGCTCAGCCCCCGG
>NW_028182220.1:0-37000 GCF_964339955.1 Pipistrellus hanaki | reverse complement strand
CCCAGGGGGGGGGACCCTGGGTGGCTTCTCCCCTCTCCTGCTGCTGTCTAAGGAGTGTGTACCGGACAGTCAGGCCGCTCCCCCGACCCCGGGGCAATGAGGTGCGCTGGGCCCCCTCTGGCCATGGACCTTTCCCCAGGAGCAGCCCTGGCCTGGCCCCCACGTCCTGGCAGGGCCAGTTGTCTCAGAGGGCATCTCGGGGGTGGGGCACCGACCGGGACCAGACTTCATGTGAGAGCTGGGAACACCTGTGGCCTCCAACGGCCAACTATTGTCAGCTCAATGTCAGCTCATGACAGCTCAATGCCAGCTCAATGTCAGCTCAATGTCAGATCATGACAGCTCAATGTCAGCTCAATGTCAGCTCAATGTCAGATCACGACAGCTCAATGTCAGCTCAATGTCAGATCATGACAGCTCAATGTCAGCTCAATGTCATATCAATGCCAGCTCAATGTCATATCAATGTCAGCTCAATGACAGCTCATTGTCAGCTCAATGTCAGCTCAATGTCAGCTCATTGTCAGCTCATTATCAGCTTAATGTCAGCTCATTGTCAGCTCAATGTCATCTCAATGTCAGCTCAATGCCAGCTCAATGACAGATCAATGTCAGCTCATTGTCAGCTCAGTGTCAGAGGAGTGGGACCCTGGGGGTGACACTGGAGGGACCTTCATATTGCCCTGTCCCAGCAGCCCTGGGTCCGTCAGGGCTCCCTCTGTGCTCTGAGGACCAGCTGACCTGCTGTCCTGACTGGCCCCGGGAAGGGGAGGGGCAGGGGTGGGGAGGACGGGGCAGGGCGGCACCTGTACTTGTTGGGGAACATCCGCTCGCAGTCCTTGCATTCATGGGCCTGCCCGTCGCCCCCGCCCAGGCCCTTGGCCTTGAGCTCGCCGCCCAGGCCTGCGTAGAGGGCGGCGCCCGCCGAGCCGCACGCGTACTTCTTGTGCCGCCGCAGGTCCAGCTTCGACGGGAACAGCTCGTCGCACACGTCACAGCGGAAGGTGGGGTCCTCTGCGGAGACAGGGTCAGGTGAGGGGTGACAGCCGGCCCGGCCTGCCGGACCCGAGGGGAGACAGGGTCAGGGTGAGGGGTGAACAGCCGGGCCGGCCTGCGGGGCCGAGGGGAGACAGGGTCAGGTGAGGGGTGAATAGTCGGGCCGGCCTGCGGGGCCGAGGGGAGACAGGGTCAGGTGAGGGGTGAACAGCCGGCCCGGCCTGCCGGACCCGAGGGGAGACAGGGTCAGGTGAGGGGTGAACAGCCGGCCCGGCCTGCGGGGCCGAGGGGCCGGAGCCCACCCGCACTCTGTTCCCGCTCCTGCCTCCTCCTTGGCCCGGGCGTGGCTGGGGACGGGCGTGGCCGTGAGGAGACGGGGACGGGGAGACCACGGGGACGGGGAGACCCGGACTGTCCACAGCAGAGGACACGCCGGGAGGCCTGGCCCGCGTCGCGAGGCCTCGGGGCGGGAGGGCCGGGCCTGGGAGGAAGCCGGCCAGGGCTTTGTTTACGCACCGGGAGGAAAGATGACAGCGCGCTAATGCGAGCCATGAATTACTGCCACAAGGTCAAACCAATTAAAGGGGCGTCGTTATGAGGTTTACGAGGCGGCATCCTGGCCGGCCTGCCAAGCCAAACAACCGCCGGCGCTGTCAGTTTCCTGGGGGGATGACCCCCGGCCCACCCCTCCCCCCAGTGGCTGCTCCACTGCAGCTCGTCCAGAGTGCTGTCCATCCCGCCCATGTCCACCCAGGCCTGAGAGAACACCAGCCCCGGAGCCCTTGGCCACATGTGTGTGCTGGTGAGCGATGTGAGTGCACGTGTGTTCCTTGTGCAGGGCGTGCAGCTGTGTGGGTGTGTGCATGCTGTGTGTACTTGGACATGCAGCTGTGTAGCTATCAGTGTGCACATGCTGTGTGTGCAGGGTGTGCAGCTGTGTATGTGTGAGCGTGTGCATGCTGTGTGTGCAGGGTGTGTGGATGTGTGCATACTGTGTGTACTTGGACGTGCAGCTGTGTAGCTGTCAGTGTGTGCATGCTGTGTGCAGGGCATGTGGCTGTGTGGGTGTGTGCATACTGTGTGTACTTAGATGTGCAGCTCTGTAGCTGTCCGTGTGTGCATGCTGTGTGTCCAGGGTGTGTGGGTGTGTGCATGCTGGGTGTCCAGGGTGTGTGGGTGTATACATGCTGTGTGCAGGGTGTGTGGGTGTGTGCATGCTGTAGGCTCTGTGAGAACAGGTGTACATGAGTGTGAATGTTCATGCATGTCAGCATCCAGGTCTGTACATCTTTGTGTGAATGTGCCAACATTTTTGTGCGTCTACACTCATGCTTGTGTTGTGTGCAATTGTATTCATGTGCTTGTGTACACCGGTGTGAGTGTGTCCCTGTGGTTTTGTATGTAGCTACATGTGTGAGATTTATGTGTCTGCATATCTTCACACTATGAACACACGTGAAAGCATGTCTGGACACGTGTGCATGTGTGCATGTGCATTGCTTCTGCACACCCATGTGTGCATTATGTTGCGTGTGCATGTTAAACACACACATTCGTGTGCATGTGTGTTGTGTGGCGAGCATGCACGTTTGTGTGAACATGCAATTGTGTGCCTCTGTGTGTCTGTATGCGTGCACACATATTTACATGTGAATGTGTGTGTGTGCGCGCGCGCGCTCACATGCAGAAGGACCCCAGGGCCTGGCACGGAGCAGAGGTTGATAACCTGGCTGAGTGCGGCCCCAGGGGCCTTCCGGGAGCAGGGGGCAGGCAGCAGGGAGACGGGGTTCCGCTGCCCTCTGGTGTCGGGGGCCACAGGCCACTCCAGGCGAGGAGGGTGGGCAGCCTGCAGCAGGGGCGCGGGTAGGGGTGGCCTGGGGAGGGGAGGCCACCTCCTTGGGCCCTGGTGCGTCCCTCAGGTCGGGTGCGGGCTGGTGGATGTCCCCATGGGCGGGCGCCCGGGGCCCCCCTGCTGATGCCCAGGGAGCCCCTGCAGGAGCAGCTCGAAGGTGCCGGCCAAGCCCGGGAGCCGGACGACACCCTGGGACACGCAAGCACGCTCTTCCGGTGTGACTTCCGCCCCGTCCTGGCACCGAGGCCGGCCCTGGGGCAGGGACGGGCCTGCTGAGCGCAGCCCGGGGGACACGGGGACTGGGGCGCATGTGCGGGGGGAGGCCAGGCAGCCGGGAGGGTGTCACGTTAGAGCAGCCGGCCCTGGGGGCCGTGGCCGTGGGCGCAGGGCCTGGCCTCTGGGGCTTGGGAAGCTCTCGCCCAGCACCTCTGGACACAGGGCCTGGCCCGGGCCCCGGACACGCGGGGCGGCAGAGCAGGCTGGGCGGAGGCCAGCAGGCCGGCGTCCACACCCGCCAGGGACCCGGATGGGCAGGCGTTGGCACGCGCAGCGGCCAGCAGGATGTGATGGTCCCGCCCGTGGCAGGGCAGCCGCTGGGCAGAGGGACAGGCCGTGGGGCCGGGGCCGGTGGGGAGCGAAGCCTAGGAGAGGTTCTATAGCAGAGCCCACCCAGCCCGGCTGGCCCGGGGCTCAGGGGCTGAGCGTGGACCTACGAACCAGGAGACCAGGGTTCGATTCCCGGTCAGGGCACGTGCCTGGGTTTTAGGCTCGATCCCCAGGTGGGGCGTGCAGGAGGCAGCCGATCAATGATTCTCTCTCATCACTGATGTTTCCATCTCTCTCCCTTCCTCTCTGAAATCAATAAAAAAATATTTTTAAAAATGTATTTTCAAACAGAATTCCTCGCACCAGCTCCTTCCAGGACAAAGGTCGGCTGTGAGGACAGCCCAAGTGGCACCTCCACACCGAGGGGGGGCCTCCCCGTGCAGCACGCCCCCCAGGACAGCACGGCCCCCGAGAATCTGTGCCCCAGATCAGCCGCTCCCACCCCCTGGGGCCTGTACCTCTGCCTGCTTCCCAAGGGGTAAACTGAGGCTGAGAGCCGAATAACGTGCCGAGGGGCCTGGCAAAGCGGCAGGGCCCTGTGACCGCGCAGCCTTCGCCACGTTCCTGCCCGGGAAGCGGGCGGCAGGGTCCCCACTTCCCCACGGGGCCTTGTGGCAGGCGAGGCACCTCCATGGCCTGAGGTCTTCTGAGCATAGCCGGATGCTCAGACCCCACAGAACTGCTCTGCGGGCTCCCCGGGGCTTCCTGGGCTGGGCGAGGGCCGTGCAGGCCCTCCCCTGGCGTCAGGACGGAGTCAGAAATGCCGGCCTGAGCCGGCTCCCGGCCCGGCTACGAACAATCAGGGAGCTTGCAATCTGAAACAAAGGAGCAACGCCAGCCCCTCCCTCCCTAACGCGGACCAACTGCCTTCCCCACGTTGATCTGGAGTTTGGATAGAACACGAAACTCAGGCCGATCCTCAGGCTGAGGCACTTGAGGGCGTCTGGAGGCGATGGGCCCGCGTGGCCATCAGCGTCACCCTCCTTCGCCACCTCCCGTTCAGCCCCGGATCGCCCCGGCAGGAGGACAGAGCTGGGAACCGCGCCCCCTGGAGTGCGGACAGGTGTCCCCACATCGCCCGCCCACAGGTAAGGCCAGTGCCGAGGGCACGCCGGCTGTGCTGCGGGCAGGATGCACGGCCCATGGGGTTTCCCTCCCTCAGCACAAGCCGTTCTATTGTATTGTGCGGAAATGCTGCACAAGAGCTACATTGTATCCACGTTGTGTTACATTGTATCGATCGTGGTGTAGTGCGTTGCTATGTTGCATTGCGTTAAGCCGTGCTGTGTTACATTGTCTCTGATGGTGTTGCAGTGCGTTGCTATGTTGCACTGCGTTAAGCCGTGCTTTGTTACATTGTATCCTATCCCTGGCAGCGTGTGGGTCTCATGCTTCGCACACCGCACACGCCCAGCTCGCCCTCGCGGGGGCGGGGGAAGGGTTAACGATGTTTCCCTCAGAAGAGAGGCAGCTGGAGGGAAGTGGTTTCAGTATTTTCTTCCAGGAGCGAGAAGTTCTCCTGAAAGAGAAACCTCTCCCGCTCCGCTCAGAGGGCGGAAACAAAACAAACGGTGCCGGGACCAGGCCCCGAGAGGCTCCCTCCGCGCCGGCTCCGGGGAGGAGGCCGGACTCGCGTTCCCGGAGCCGCGGCCTGCGTGGAGGCGTCCAGCCTGGACGGCGGCCGCGCTCGGGCCCCGGCCTGTTCCTCCATGTGATCTGAACAGCGTCCGCAGCCCCCGGCCCCAACAGGAGCACACGACATTGCCACTCAACCTGCAGTCCGGCCCCTGCGGGTGTGCTCAGTGGCTGGAGCATCGTCCTGGGCACCGAAGGGTCACGGGTTCGATTCCCAATCAGGGCACAACCCAGGTTGTGGGCTCATTCACGGTCCGGACATGTACTGGAGGCAACTGATGGGTGTTTCTCGTTCACATGGATGTTTCTCTCTCTCTCTCTCTCTCTCCCACCCTCCCTTCCTCTCTCTCTCAAATCAATTTTTAAAAGAACTGCAGTCTCTTCTCCTCAATTGGGTGGGGGCTGTGAGGGCTGGGGGGCTCTGAGGGCCGGGCTGGGGAAGAGACTCTGTCTTCCACCCAAACGGGTGGCGTGTCGGCCTGTGCCCGGCTCGTCTGCCTGGAGTCCCGCCGGCAGCTGCGTGGCGGAGCGGGGATGTGACAGAGCACAAGCCGGTGCGGAGCGGCTCCGAGCTGAGCCGGGGACCAGCTGTGCGGGGCCTGCGTGCTCACTCCCACCGAGGCCCGGCCGGAGCCCCCAGGTCCCGCCGCCTCGGGCCGCGTGGAGCTGGGCCGGAGGAGAGATGCTTTCTGATTGTCCCCCCTTCGAGAAGGTCGCGATTGTGTTTGCTTTTTTGTGGGATTCAGAGTCTTGGGGGTGGGAGAAGGCGAAGGAGTGATGTTGACGGGGCAGGGCTGCGGGGAGTGGGCAGGGGCCGGCCCGGGCTCACCGGGGAACCAGCCCGGGGGCTGCGATCGGGCGGCGTGATGGTGACGGGGCAGGGCTGCGGGGAGCGGGCGCGGGGCCCGCACAGGCTCACCGGGGAACCAGCCCGGGGGCTGCGATCAGGCAGCGTGATGGTGACGGGGCAGGGCTGCGGGGAGTGGGCGGGGGCCGGCCCGGGCTCACCGGGGAACCAGCCCGGGGGCTGCGATCGGGCGGGCGGAGGCGGCGGCGTCACCGGCTCGGAAGGAGGGCATTTCGCCGCACGCATGACCCCGCCGGCCACCCGGCTCTCGGGCTTCCTCGGTCCCCGTGTCCGGCTCAGGCTCCGGTCTTTCCAGCAGTCGTTTTAAGGAAAGTGAGACCCTCCCGCCTCCGGGTCCCGGCCGTTTATTTTCTTTTCTCCTAATGAAAACCACCCGCGCGGAGAGACGGAGGATCCGGCTCCCGGAGCCTCCCCCGTGGCCGCTGGCCGCCGCTGCCGGGGGAGCGGCTCCCACCGCGGGCACCGGGCAAAGCGGGCACCGGGCAGAAAGGCACCGGGCAGAGCGGGCACTGGGCAGAGTGGGTGCTGGGCACCGGGCAGAGCGGGCACTGGGCACCGGGCAGAGCGGGTGCCGGGCAGAGCGAGTGCCAGGCGGAGCAGGCACCGGGCAGAGAGGGCACTGGGCAGAGCGGGCACCGGGCAGAGTGGCACCGGGCAGAGCGGACACCGGGCAGAGCGGACACCGGGCAGAGTGGCACCGGGCAGAGCGGACACCGGGCAGAGAGGGCACCGCGCGGAGCGGGCACCGGGCAGAGCGGGCACCGGGCAGAGAGGGCACCGGGCAGAGCGGGGAGCTGGCCCCAGGCTGCCGGAATCCCCAGGCCCAGCTCCTGACGGCCAGACCCGCCGGGGGGAGGAGGGACAGAAGGACCAGTGCGGCCGGGGAGGCTGCGTTCTGCCCCCGCGGGGTCCCCGGCAGAGAGACGCTTCAGCCCGGCCGGCGGGGCTCAGGGCTGGGCCTCCGCCTGGCAGCCAGGAGGTCAGGTTCGACCCCCGGTAAGGGCACAGCCGGACTGTGGGCTCCATCCCGTGTGGGCGTGCAGGGGCGGCCGATCCGGGATTCCCTCTCCTCCTGGATGTTTGTTTCTATCCCCCTTTCCCTCCCTCTCCCTCCCTGACATCCCTAAAACAAATCCATTCAATAAATTAAAAAGAAACAAAGAAAAGCCACATCTGCTCAGAGGGCCGCTCAGGGTCGGAGGGCAGCCCCGGGCCGACCTCGCTCCCGCCACTGTCCTCCTGACCCGGGCTCGGCGTCCGGGGGCCGGCTCCCTGCTGACCGCGCCGGCGGGGAGCGGCTCTCCGCGGAGCCCGGCCGGGGGCGGGACCTTCCCAGCTCCCCTGCGGCAGGCTGGTGTGCGCACGAGGGGGTATGCTGCCCGCTGGACAGACCCTGAGTGCCGGTCAGGGGGCGGGGACGCAGGCCGCCACCGCTGCCGCACTCCTGGCGCGGACAGAGGCAGCTGGTCTGCACCCCAGGACCCCCGAGCCCTGCGCCTCCCTCTCCCCGAGCGCACGGCCCGGGCCGCCCCGCAGCCGCGGTCTCCTCCGGCCGCAGCTGCACCGAGGCCGGCAGTGTCAAAGCCGAGCCGCACCGCCCACCCTGGAGAGACGGAAATGTCCCCGGAGGCACCGTGCTCTGAGGACGCGAGTCTAAGCCAGGGACTGTGTGTGTGCACGTGTGTGTACCTGTGTGTACATGTGCATGTGTATGTGTGTGCACGTGTATGAGAGTGTGTGTCTGTGTGTCTGTGTGTGAGTGCGTGTATGTCTCTCTGTGTGTGTGAGAGCGTGTATGTCTGTGTGTGTGTGTGTGTGTGTGTGTGTGTGTGTAAAAGCGCCGAGGAAAGAACACGGTTGAAAACATCCCGGACTCACCCTGTGGAGGTGCCATGCGACACCCGCCGCCCACCTCACCGAGGCCTACCTGGACCTCGCAGGGGGGGGGAGCCCCCCGCTCCCCAGGAGGAGCAGCCGAGGGCTGCGGAGGGGAAGCTGTAAACGGAGGCTGGTTCTGCGGGCCCGGGGCGCAGTGGGGGCGGCGGGCGGCCGGGGTGCGGGCCCGGTGGGCACAGTGGGGGCGCAGTGGGGGCAGCGGGCGGCCGGGGTGTGGGCCCGGTGGGCACAGTGGGGGCGCAGTGGGGGCGGCAGGCGGCTGGGTGCGGGCCCGGCGGGCGCAGTGGGGGCGCAGTGGGGGCGGCGGGCGGCTGGGTGCGGGCCCGGTGGGCACAGTGGGGGCGCAGTGGGGGCGGCGGGCGGCCGGGGTGCGGGCCCGGTGGGCGCAGTGGGGGCGCAGTGGGGGCGGCGGGCGGCTGGGTGCGGGCCCGGTGGGCACAGTGGGGGCGCAGTGGGGGCGGCGGGCGGCCGGGGTGCGGGCCCGGTGGGCGCAGTGGGGGCGCAGTGGGGGCGGCGGGCGGCCGGGGTGCGGGCCTGGGGTGCAGTGGGGCGGCGGGCGGCCGGGTGCGGGCCCGGCGGGCGCAGTGGCCGGTGCGGGCTTACCCTCCAGGCCGGGCGCGGGCCCCAGCGAGTAGGCGGCCTCCTTCACGTGCAGCAGCAGCTCCTCCCCCGGCGCGATGTCCTTGATGACCTTGTAGAAGACCTGGGGGGAGAGAGCGGGTGAGCGGCCGCCCCGGGCGGTGGCCACGCTGGGAAAATTCTAGCAACTTGAAGGGCAGCACGGGGGCACCGGGGACGAGTCCAGGGAACAGCGACCCTGAGCTGAGGCCAGGGACCCGCAGCTTCCATCCAGAAGCATCCGCGGCCGGGTCGCCTCCCAGGCCAGCCCGCCGCCCGCGTGGGTTTGGGCCTCGGCCCGGAGAGCCGTAACCAGGGCTCCAGAAGCCCAGCCCGGCCTCGGGACAGACTGGGAGGCGGAGAAGGACCCAGGGCCGCCCTCTGCCCGGGGACCAGGCTGGAGGCTACTTCCTGGGCCCCCGCGGCCGGCACCGGGGCCGGGCCAGGCATCCAGCCGGCTTCCCTGCAGCTGCTGAACCCGGGTCCGGAGTCCCAGGGGCTGAGCTGGCCCAGGCCGCCCCTCCCCTCTCCTCCCCTCCTCCCCCTCCTCTCCCCGGGATGTCTGACGGCTGAGCTTCCGGTGGCTCGGACCCTGGGGGACTCTCACCCACCGAGGGCCATCCCAACCCCACCGCCACCGCCAGGAGCTCGCAGGAGGGGGCGCCTCTGGCCACACTGTGTCCCCGTCCCCTGTCCCCCCGGTGCTGCTCCCGGGCAGCGGGCTGCACCCACAATGCACCCTGCTGGCACAGCCCCTGGGGGGCCCGCCCGCTCAGGCGCTGGCTGGGAGACGTGCCCGGGGAGCCGGGAGGGTGACGGCCAGACTTTGAAGCGAAGACGAGCCGGCCGCATGGGCGGGTGCAGTTAAATACCGGGACTCACATCCGGTTTTGTATCGTTTTATCCAAAAGGTTTTACATCGTCCACTCTGAGCCACTGTGCTTCCCGCTGGGCACTGCGTGCGCGGCCGGCCGGCCCTCTTTTCATGCCCCCCCACCCCCTCCAGGCCTCCGGGGTCAGAGAGCGCACGGCCAGGGCAGGTGTAGGCCACCCCGGCCACCCTGCGTGGAGGAGGCCCAGCAGCCAGGCCGGAAGTTCCGCAGGTCCCCATCAGGGGGCGATGTGGCCGCGCCCGCAGGCACCCCCCTCGGCCCCTCCCCCCTGCCCCTCGAGGGCCCCGGTGCTCCCCGCTGCGCTCTGACCTGGAGTCTGTGTCCTGTGGCCGGGCTGCTGGGCTCCTGCTGCAGCGGGGCCGGCAGAGCCGCCGGGCTGGGCGCGGTGCTCCCTCCTCGCCTCCCTCCTCCGACCCCTCGGAGGGCCGCGGGACCTCCTGGGACCTCCTCCCTCACCCCCACCTAAGTTCCCGGGTCCCCCCCCCCGAACCCCCCCTGCCAGCTCCGAGGCCGCTGGGCCCCCTGGGACCCTCTGCGCCCACAGCCCCGGTCCCAGGGCCTCGGGCTCCCTCCTCTGAGGCCCCCCAGGAGACCAGCCCCCCCGAGCTGCGGAGGGGGGAGGGTCCGGGCGCTGGGCCCCGGGCCGTCTGAGCGCCCGCGGTCCCCCCCTCCCTGGCGGGGGCGCAGGCTCGGAACTGGGCGGCGGGAGCCGAGGCGGCTGGACTTTGAGCCTCAGCCGGAATTAATGGCTATTAGTGCTAATCGCAGCGCGGCGGGCGGGGCAGGGGGGGGGGGCCCGTCCGAGCCGCCTCCACCGGGAAGGAGGGGCGGGAGGTGAAGAGGGTCTGAGAACGGCTCCGAACTCAGGGTCCCGCTTCCCCAGGGCGCAGCGGGCACACAGCGCCAGCCCAGAGGCCGGGGTTCTTACCGGCTCCCCGGGGGCACCCCCAGCGGCGGAGGCCTTATCAGCCGGAGGGGCAAAGGCCTGGTTCCCGGTCTGCGGTCTGCGGGGCCGCCGCTTCCCGGGACAAAGGCCCGGAGGCCGCTCAGGGGCCGGGGCTCCCTATCCGAGCGGCCTGTCCCGGTGGCCGCCCCTGAGCCCCCGAGGCCTGCTCATCGCCCTCGGCCTGTCCCCCAGGGCGCCAGGGCGCCGAGAGGGCGGAGCCGGGAGTCTGCTGGAGGCGCCCTCTCCCCGTGGAGCCGCGGAGGAACGCGGGTTGGGTTCGGGGACCGCGTGCCGGTACCTTCGCCGTTCCGCCCGCAGCCTGGCGGCCGGGCTGGCACCGCCTGGCGGGCGCCCTTCTCCGGTGTCAGAGCCCGGCCGTGCCCACAACCGGCTCTCTGGCGCCCATCGATGTCCCTCTAGGCGGCTCTCCCACGCGTGCCAGGCAGGGTCCCGGCTCTCTCTTGTGAGCGGCCAGGGCGGCACGGAACCGGGCAGCCGGGGCTCCCTCTCGGCGCAGCCCTGCCCGTGTGCCCCCGGCACCCCGGCGGCGGCCCCGGGCGGAGGGGTGCGGGCACACCGCGGCCGGGGCCTCACCAAGAGGAGCTGCCGGGAGGCTGGGCGCGGCTGAGAGCATCTCTGTCCCCCGAGATGGCGGCATCCTCAGGGCCATGACGTTCCCCGCGATCCGGCTGCACCGTGGGCGCTCGCCCCTCCGGCCTCTTAAGGGTTTGTTCCTTTTACTTCTTTGTTTGTTTTTAATAGCCAATGAATTCACCAGGATAGACTGTCTTCTCGCCCTGACCGGCTGGGCTCCGTGGACAGAGCGTCGGCCTGCGGAACGGAGGGTTCCGGGTTTGACTCTGGTCAGGGGCATGGACTTGGTTGCGGGCACATCCCCACTGGGGGGTGTGCAGGAGGCAGCTGGTGGATGTTTCTCTCTCATCGATGTTTCTGACTCTCAGTCCTTCTCTCTTCCTCTCTGTAAAAAATCAACAACAGAAAGTATATGTTTTTAAAAAAGACTGTCTTCTCACACGAAGAGAGCGAACAGTATCTGCTTACCCGCCCGCCCCGCAGTTTGTTTGTGGTAACCTTAGCTTCGCACACTCGCGGGACGCGGCCCGGCCAGCACGGGGCCGGCGGGAGAGGCCGCAGCGGCCGCCCCTCCTGGAGCGGCTGTTCTCAGACGCACGCAGAGCCGGCCGGCCCTCTGCCCCCGCGGGCAGCGTGGCGACGGGGAGGGCGTTGGAATCCACATGCGCCGTCTCTTCCGCGGCTTCTCTTCCCACAGCCACGCTCTCCCTCCCGGAGGCTGAGGTCCGCGGGCGTGAGCTCCCCACGGCCTGGGTGAGGTGCCGAGGGCTGTCGGGGTCCCCCCCTCCCCGCAGGGAACCGCTGAGAGCAGCTCCCGGGGCGGCCGGCCGCCTGGTTCTTCCAGCCGACGGGGCCTGAGCTCTGCCGTTTTCTTTTTTTCTTCTTTTTCCTTTCTGTCTCTGGGGACACTGAGGAGGCGGGGGTGTCCGGCTGCCCCACGGCCCCAGGGACTTTGGGAGTGCCGCTGCGCGTCTTCACGGCCCGCTGTCCCCAAGCAGCCGCCTCGCTGGGACGCGTGGACACGGAGCCCTGAGGGCCGAGGGCTGAGCAGGGGCGGCGTGGGGAGGGGGCGCTCTCCGCCCGCGTCGGCCCCAGCCCGGCTGCTCGGTTCTCAGGGCCCAGCAAGGGACAGCGGTTCCAGGTTCGGCCAGCCACAGGCTCCGGGCGGGCAGACAGCGCTTCCTCGGGGAGAAGGCTTGCTGCTGGGACTCGGGGCCTCTCCTGTGTGAGGCGAGGGCCTCAGCGCCTCCGTCTTCCCCTGGTGCTGCCAGAGTCCTCGCCCGCCCCGCGCTCCCCGGAGACTGACTCCGCCGCCCCGCGCGTGTGGGCCTGCGGCTGGTTCTCCCTGAATCCTGGTCCCGGGGAAGCTGGCCACGGTCCTCCAGTGTCAGCGGAGACAGCGGCGTGGACGGCGGGCGGCTGGGGGCTTTCTCGCCGCCGATGGAGACACCCCGGCCGGCGTCCTCAGCCTTCGGGGAGCTGGTCAGGAAGCTTGAACCGAACCCTGCCTCCCGCCTCCCCGCGGGGAGCCGTTCTCACTGCCGTCCCACCGGGCACCTCACTCCCGGCTTCCACGTTACCACCCGAGGCTGACTGCCAGGCAGAGGCCGGCCAGGCCCGGGGAGGGGGCGTCGGGGGGCAGGGCTGCGGCGGGAACCCCAGCCCCACGGACGGCGGGTCCACGCTGGGCGGCAGAGCGAATGCGAAAGAGAAGCCGGCGGCGGGTGGCGGCGGGCACAGCGGGTTCGCATTAGGCCGGCGGGCCCTGCGGGCGGCTATCGGCGGCCCATCTCCAGGCCCGGCCTCTGTCTGACGGGAGCCGCCGTCTGCTTCCACTTTGGGGAGCCCCCCCGCTCCCCCGGGGTCCCTTGTTCCGGAACACGCCGCTGACGTGGGTGTTCCGCCCTCGGCCAGTCCTGGGGGGTCCCCTGCCAGAGCCCTGCGCCCCGACATGTGTGTGACCCTGGCACCACGCCAGCGCATCCTCAGCGCCGTGGCCGCGGCCACCCACCAGCACCCGGGCCGTGGGCGCTGCCGGGTCCGGGTCCGGGTCCCCGAGTGCTGAGGGCCTGAGCTCAGAGCCGCTCGCTGCCCGGAGCCCGTGGGGACCCCGTGGGCGGAGGGAACCGGGCGCACGGGGACCCCAGGAAGCTCCGTGGGCCGAGGTGGTGCCGGGCGGGCAGAGGGCTGAGGAGCCGGGTGCCCCTCCTCTGCCGGGGCCCCCACGGCCCCCACGACCCCACGCCCCGAGCTCCCGCACCGGGACAGGCGGGTCCCAGGCCCGGTCAGGGGGACCGGCCGAAGGACCCGGCACTGCTGGGGGGCACTCCACCATGCGGCTTGGGCCGGGCGCTGCTGTGTGGGGTGGGGTAGGGGGGCCGGGGGGAGGGGGCAGCACTTTTGAGCAGAGACCGGGGATGACGGTGGGCTGACTGAAGGGCTCCCGGGGAGGGGCGGGCGGGCGGGAGGGGAGCCCTCGGTCCCGGGTCGGACGAAAAGCCGGCAGGGCAGTCCGTCCCCGTCAGCTGCCCCGGCCGCCACGGGAGCCGGAGCCATGCCAGGGACCCCCTGTGGCGCGCTCTGCCTTTACCCCCCCCAAATCCTCTCTGGCACCGGGGGCGGGAGCCGTGGCCTTAGCCCAGTGCCCACGGGGAGGTGCCCGCTACCCTGCTCCCCCCCCACCCCCGGCCCGGCGTGCCCGCTGCTGCTTCCCAGCCGGGAGCCTGGCAGCTCCGTCCTCTCCTCCTCACAGCACAGCCAGGGCGAGCGGCCACGGCCATGGCCACCTCCCAGACAAAGGCGAGAAGCTGACCCGTGCCTGTGTGCCTCATTCTAACGCCCCCGTCCCCCTCCCCCGTCGCCCTCCCTCATCTCTGCCTCCCCCACCTCCACCTCCCCCACCTCCGCCTCCCGGTTCCCCCTCCCCCGTCCCCCTCCCCCTTCTCCCTCCCCCATCCCCACCTCCCCGGTCTCCCCCTCCCCGTTTCCCCCTCCCCCTCCCCTATCTCCGCCCCCCCACCTCTGCCTCCCCCTCCCCCGTCCCCCCGTTCTCCCTTCCCCCATCTCCACCTCCCCCACCTCTGTCTCCCCCATCCCCGCCTCCCCCATCTCCCCTCCCCCATCACCCCTCCCCCTCCCCTATCTCCCTCTCCCCCGTCTCCCCCTCCACCCTCCCACACCTCCCCCTCGCCCATCTCCAAAGAGAGGGTCTTTGGCCCGGCTGGCTGGCGGGGCTCAGTGGCTGAGCGTTGACCTATGAACCAGGAGGTCAGGGTTTGATTCTAGTCAAGGGCACATGCCAGGTTGTGGGCTCGACCCTCAGTGTGGGGCGTTCAGGAGGCAGCCGGTCCACGGTTCTCTCTCATCATCCCTCTCCCTTCCTCTTCGAAACCAATAAAAAAAATATTTAAAAAAAGAAAGTTGTTTTTTTTTCAAGTCCCGTTCTCAGTTTTACGAGGATTCATTGCTTTATATGTGGATTTTTTTTTTTTGCGGTCGGTATAAGATCTTTTCTAAACGCCAGGTTCTCACTAAGAGCCATGCGTGTCCCAGGCTCCGAGGTGGGCTGAGCCTCGGGGTGACCTGGGCCCCC
The DNA here is from genome assembly GCF_964339955.1 of Pipistrellus hanaki. Classification (NCBI taxonomy): domain Eukaryota; kingdom Metazoa; phylum Chordata; class Mammalia; order Chiroptera; family Vespertilionidae; genus Pipistrellus; species Pipistrellus hanaki. The sequence continues at coordinate 22,504 of NW_028182220.1, read as the reverse complement.
GGGGGCCCTCCGGGGAGGGAGTCGCCCAGCAGCCGGGGAGGCGGGACCCCCTGTGGCCGCTCTGCCTTTACCCCCCAAACCCTCTCCGGCACCGGGGGCGGCAGCCGGCCCCACGGCGGCACAGGCCACACGGAGGCGCCGGCTGTGCGGTCTCCGCAGACCGTTTGGAAGCGAAGGGATCCCCTTTGCAGACGAGGGCTCCGGGTGACCCCAGATGCCGTGGGCAAACGCGGAGGCGCGGAGGGAGGCTGGGCTCCGGCTCCCGGAACCCGTGTTCGGGGAGGACGGACACGCGGCCCAGGGCCCGCTCCTCCCGCACCGTGTTACAGCCACCGCAGCCGCTCACGCACGGCCCCACCGAAACGCCACCCGCAGCTCCCCTCCCGGTCCCCAGGGCGGCCGGCACTGGGGTCCCTTCCCCGGCCTGGCCACACGGCGCCAGGCAGACCCGCTCTCCAGCGGCGGTCCCTCCCCGCCTCCCCCAGCCCCGGGGCGGGCACCCGCCGGGAGCGAGGCCGCAGCATCCTGCCTGCTCGCTGCTCTGCTTCCCGCACCGGCCCTTTCGGCTCCCGGGCCTGCAGCCTCGGAGGCTCTGCCTGGAGGCCTGGGGAGCCCCAGGAGTGTCCCCGCGCTCCCTGAAACTCTGCTCCCTGAAACCCACCAGGTCAAACAGCCACCCCCACGCGGGACGGGGCCTGGAAGAGGTCCCTGGGCCCTTTACCTCGGCCCCCAGGCCGCTCACCTGTGCCAAGGCCCCCACAGGGTCAGAGGTCAGAGGACCCTTCACCTCAGTCCCCCAGGTCGCTCACCTCAGAGCCAAGGCCCCCGTGGGGTCAGAGGTCAGGACCCTTCCCCTCGGTAGCCCAGTCTGCCGCCGCGGTGCCACGGCTCCCACAGGGTCAGAGGTCGGCGGACCGATCCGCTTGGTAACCCAGGCCTGCTGCCTCGGTGCCAAGGCGCCCGTGGGGTCAGAGGTCAGTACCCTTCCCCTCGGTAACCCAGGCTGCTTGCCTCAGAGCCAAGGCCCCCATGGGGTCAGAGGTCAGGACTCTTCCCCTCGGTAACCCAGGCCTGCCGCCTCGGTGCCAGGCCTCCGTGGAGTCAGAGGTTGGCGGACCGATCCCCTCGGTAGCCCAGTCTGCTGCCGCGGTGCAGGCCTGCAGGGCGGGTCCCGCAGGAGCCCCTACCTGCTCGTTGGCCTGGCACAGGGTGAGGTTCTGGTCGTCGCAGGAGCAGGCCACACGGATGTACTTGAGCCAGCTGCCCGTGCCCGCCGGCCCGGCGTCCACGCAGAACTGGTCGCCGCCCAGGTCTTCGGAGAGCTGCGGGAGGAGAGAGGGGCGGTCAGAGGCCGGCCCAGCGCGGCGGGCGCTCAGCACCGGCATCAGTGAGCCCCTGCCCAGGCCGCCCGCCAGGAGCCCCAGCCAGGGAGGGTGCCCCTCGCTCACCGAGCGGCTCACTGGCCCGGCGTGGAAACTGCCGCCGCCTGTGACGCCTCTGGCAGAGCGCCCACGTGTGAACCCGGTGCCTCCGGCGAGCCCGCCCGCCGCCCGCCTGCCGCCTTTGAGGTCAAGGTGTCGGCTGTGTGGCCGCACGCAGGCAGGTGAGCACGTTCCCACACGTGTGCACATCACCCTGAATGCCAGAAACACGAACGTCCTTCCGGAACGTGGGAGGTTTCCTCTGACACCGTGGCCGGCCCCACGCTGCCTCACGCCCGCAGCCACGGCTCCCCCGGCCACGGATCCTCCTGCCACGGCCACGGCTCCCCTGGCCACGGCTTCTCTGGCCACAGCCACGGCTCCTCCCACCACAGCTCCCCGGCCACGGCTCCTCTGGCCACGGCTCCTCCCACCACGGCTCCCCCGGCCACGGCTCCTCCAGCCACGACTTCCTGACCAGCTCAGCAGGCAGGGACCTGACTGTCCAGCTCAGGGAGGGCCCCCTCGCCTTGGCGGACCCTGGGGGGAGCCGCAGGCTGGGTTCCCCGGCCCCCCCTGCTCTGTCCAGGGCCTCCGGGGTCCAGCCGGAGCCGTGGACGGGGCAGCCAGCCGGGCAGGGGTTGGGGCGCTGAGGCCGCCTTCACGCTGAGGTCCCGATGGGCAGGGGTCTGGCTGAGCAGGTGACGGGAGCAGATGGGCCCCGGAAGCGGGCGGGGCGGGGGGCAGGCAGAGGCGGCGGCTCTGGGTCCCGTGACCTCTGCGCCCCGGCGTCTCCCGCACGTTATGGGGGGAAAGCTGCCCCGGGAGGGGCTGCCGAGGCCGGGAGGACAGCCTGGCAGAGCACGGGGCTTCGTAAACGCTCCTGGGCCCCGAGTGTGCCCAGGGCCCCCCGAAGTGATGCGGGGGCAGCTGCTTTGCGGTGGAGACGCAGACCCTGCTCTAGCCTGTCTGTGCGCCCACACCGTGGCCCCTGGGAGCCCGTGGCGGCCCTCCTCCGAATGACAAGGGTTCAAGGACACGCAGGGCCAGCTCTGCTGACACCTCCGCGGGCCGAGCTGGGACAACAGGGCTGAGCCAGGGCCTCTGCTCTGAGAATTCTCCACTTTGGGGTCTTTAACCAAACGGCCCAATTCTGAGACAGGAGAGAAACCAGAAGGACCGGCCAGGGTGGAGCCACGAGACGGTGGGCGGGCACAGGCAGGCACAGGTGGGCACAAGTGGGCATAGGGAGGGTGGGAAGAGGTGAGCAAAGGGAGGGTGGGGACAGGTGGTGCAGGTGGGCACTGGGATGGCAGGCATACATGGGCACAGGGATGGCGGGCACAGATGGGCACAGGGAGGGTGGGAACAGGTGGGAACAGGTGGGAGCAGGTGGGCACAGTGAGGGTGGGAACAGGTGGGTGCAGGTGGGCACTGAATGGCAGGCATACATGGGCACAGGGAGGGTGGGAGCAGGTGGGCACAGGGACGGCAGGCACAGGTGGGCACAGGGAGGGTGGGAACAGGAGAGAACAGGTGGGAGCAGGTGGGCACAGTGAGGGTGGGAACAGGTGGCTGCAGGTGGGCACAGGGAGGTGGCCAGTGTGGCCGGGGGCTCCGGTCTCCACCCCAGCTTCCAGTCCTCACCATTGCAGCCCAGTCCCTGAAAGACTGAGGGGGAGGGGGCGTGGCCGCCATGCCAGGTGAGGCCGTGGGCAGCTGGGGGGGGGGGAGGGCAGGCCCGTGGGAAGGGCTCCTCTTCTCACCTCCCACCCCCACTGCAGGAAGCCCGTCAAAAAGACCCCCACAGCCTGTGGTTAGCGGCACCTCAAGGGGCGAGGCGGCCCCTCCCACCTTCCTGTTCCAGGAAGAGCGGGGCTGCGGGGGCTGGGGTTCCCTGAGCCCCCCCCGCAGTGTGTGCCCCCCTCCACCCCCCCGCGGTGTGTGCCCCCCCCCGCAGTGCGTGCCCCCCCCCCCCCAGTGTGTGCCCTGGGCTGGCAGGCACAGGCGTCGGTCTCCCTCTGTGTGTGCCCCATCCCTCTCTCCGTGTCTGTCTCTGTCACCCGCCCCCGGCCTCCCATCCCATCCGGGGTCAGAGCCGTCCTTCCGCTCTGGGGTCCGCTGGCTCCGGGGTCCCCTCAACCTGACCCCGGCACCCGGCGCCTGGAGCCTGGAGACAGCTCTGGAGGGAGAGCTAGGCACTAACCGGCCAGCGGAGGAATGCACTGCTGGCCCACGTGCTGAGAGGCCCCTCTGCATCCAACTCGCACGTGTGTCCACGTGTGTGCACGTGTGTGCCCGTGTGCCGTGTGTACACACATGCGGCTGTGAGGGTGCATGGGTGGCCGTGGGTGCACTCGGCTCTTTGGGAAAGGACTGATCGCTGCCTGAGGGACAGGCCCCGGCAACTGGCGGCCGGCCAGCCTCCACCAACCGCCTTCCCGGCCGCCTTCTGCCCTCTGCGTCCCCGAGGCCGGGCCCGCGCCCTCCCGGGCCAGCTCTGGCCGGGCTGTGTGCTCTGGGGTCCCGGAGCCACCGACCCCGGTCCTTCAAGGACCCAGAGCCCGGCCGGGTGGGGGCTGCAGGCGCCCGGCAGGGGACGCTGATGCCCCGGAAGGCCGAGGCCCCAGGTCCGCATCCGGGGCTGCTCCTGCGCGAATGCAGCCTCGCCGCTCGGGGCGCAGGCGCTGAGGCCCGAGGACAGTGCCGACCGCAAACCCTTCAGACAAAGCCACGCCAACGCCCTCTGCCCCCCAGGATCAGACAGCGGGGGCCGTGCAGTCTCCTGCGGATCACCGGCCGGCGCCCCCAAACCCTGACACCGGATCCCAGCCCTGGGCTCTGCCGCCTCCTCTGCCTCCTGCCCCCACCGGCCCCTCCTGCTCCCTCGCCCTCCCTCTCGCTCCCCGGCCCAGGGGCCACCCTGCCGGCAGCGGCTGTGAACTCGGCAGAAACCCGGAGGGGGCAGCGGCACAGCGGAGCTTCGAGCTGATGGGGTCACTGGAGGCCCGCCAGGGACCCCTGGAGTGGGACTCCCCATGATGTCATCGGCGCACGAGACAAGAAGAGGGGCTACAGAAACCTGGGGCTCGGCGCTGCCCCTCACGCCTGCTGGGCTGAGTGAGGTGTCGGGGGCTTCCCCCCAAGCACAGGTCCCGTCAGCAGGTGAGCCTGCAGTTTGTCTCGTGGCCACGCGCTGCCCGGAGCCGTGGGAGGGACGGGCACTGTGGCTCAGCCGGCTCTCCGGGGGCGGGCGGCGAGTGGATGGACACAGACCGGCTCAGACACAGGCCGGGCGGCCGGAGGGAGCGGTGATGGCGGCCGGAGTGGATGCTCAGGGCCCTGCGGGCGAGGAGCCACCAACGGTGAGTGTCATGGGCACAGTCAGGGGCGGTGGGCAGCCAGCGTCCAGGGCGCAGAGGGGGCAGGCTGTGTGTGCCACGCGTGCCTGAAATGTCAATCTCAGTCTGGCCACGCGGGGTGGGCGGGTCCTGCCACCGGCTCTCCTCCGGAACCCAAAAGCCTCCTTGCTATTGAGGGCCATGCGGGGGCCGTGGCCAAGGGACAGGCTGACCGGCCTGGCAGAGCCCACGCCCACACCAGCCCGGCGCTGAGGGCCTGTAGGGCCCCAGCTGGTGGCCTCAGGTGCCTGAGGTCCCCCGCCCCCCACCTTCCCGGGCTGCCTCTGCGCATCAGGCCGCTGGGCTCTCCCGGGGGTACAATGCAAAGTCCTGGCCGGTCCAGCATGTTCCGTGGGGCCCGAGAGGGACAGACCAGCCGCAGGGAGCCGGTGAGGGTGCTCCTGAGCTTCCTCTCTGCCCCCCCCCCACCAGGTGCCCCTCGGAACGTGCCCGCGCCCCCAGAGAAGGCGGTCGCAGGGGGCCTCCCCACGCACCCTCAGAGGACGCTGCGCCAGCTGGATGACAGGCCAAAGAGCTTCCGGCTGGACTTGAACCCGATGAGGAAATCCCTCCCACAGGCCCAGAGCCCCTTCCTGGACCCCCCTCCCCGCGGAGAGCTGGTGCCGAGGGCAGCTACTTGCCAGGGTGCGTCCTGCAGGGGCCTGGCCTCAGGCGACCCAGGTAATGCTCTGACCCCCCTCCCCGCCCCCAGGCACCTGGCTGGCTGTGGGTCCCCACGTGCACACGCGGCCTCTCGGGGGCTCAGCACAGTTCAGCCTCATGGTGAGGGGACGGGGGGAACGCAGGGGGACAGCCCTCTGGTCCTGCCGCTGTGGCTGGACTGGAGGCCGGGAGAGCAGGCATGAAAAGCCACCAACGTGCCACCCCCTGGGACAGCTTGGGCAGGTGAAGGCCGGGTGCAGAGAAGCCCCCCAGAGCCTAGCCTGGCTGCCAAACCGCCCCCAGCTGGCAGCTTCCACCCCAGTCCCGCAGGCCCGGCCCGGCTCCCGGACTGACGTGGTGGTGATCGGCCAGGCGCACGCTCAGCCCCTCGCTGCTGGAGGTGGGCGGGAGCAGGAGCTCCGAGCCCGGAGGCCACAGCCACCGCAGCCCCAGCTGTGACGTTCTGAGCGAGACCCTCGGTGCTGCCGTTCATGAAAAAACGGAAAAAAGCCAAACAGCAAAGCCACAGGCTGTGGGGCCCCTCTGCCCGGGGCCGGGAGCGCGCTCTGCCCACAGGAAGCGACCCCGAGCTGAGGGGAGGCCCCGCACTGCGTCACACAGCCACAGCGGGGTGACAACCGCGGGCTGTGGGCGGCACCCACCGCAGGTGTGAGCTGTGCACGGCCGAGCTGCTGCAAACCGGGGGAGGGCTCCCGCCCGGCCGCCGGCCGCGGCCCGGGCACCTGTCCACACGCTCTGTGCCGGACAGAGGCCCCCGCGTGGACACAGAATGCCAGGTCCCAATGCCCCCGGGACCCAGGCCTCCTCCCCAGCTCTGCCCCCGGGCTGGGACCCCGCGTCCCGTCACCGCGGACAACACTGCGGCCGGGGTGACTCCTCCCACACGCACGTCTCAGAGGACAGGGAGCTCGGAGTCCCCTCTCCCTCCCTCCCTCTCCAGGCGTCCCCGTCGCCACCCTACAGACCGCCAGCCTGGCCGCTGGTCACCACGGAGCTGGGCCACCGGGCCCCTGGCAGCCATGTTTGCAGGCGAGGACACGGGCAGAGGGGTTAGCGCACCGGCCGACGTGGCACAGCGAGAAAGGGGCAGGCCGGCTGGGCACTGGGCACAGCACGCTGTCTCTCTCACCCTGTGGGGACCAGCACCAAGCACCCTGGTTGGTCCTGCCCTCCCCCCTGTGCCTCTCCTCGACTTCAGCCTCCCCGGAGCCTCGGAAGGACAGCAGTTCAGTCAGGTGGATGGACGGACGGGTGGATTGGAGGATGGATGGATGGACAGACGGATGGATGGATGGATGATAAATGGATAATGGGTGGACGGATGGATGGGTGGGTAGATGGGTAGACAGATGGAAAGACAAATGAATGGCCCGCCCGGTGTGGCTCAGTGCCTGAGCATCGACCTATGATCTGGAGGTCACAGTTCGATTCCTGGTCGGGGCACAGGCCCAGGTTGTAGGCTCGATCCCCAGTAGGGGACGCACAGGAGGCCTCTGTCATCATTGATGTTTCTATCTCTCTCTCCCTCTCTGAAATCAATAAAATACATTTAAAAAAAGACAAACGAATGGATAAATGATAGATGGATGATAGAGAGATGGGTAGATGGATAGATGGACAGATGAATGGAGGGGTAGATGGATGGATGGATAAATGGATGGGTAAATGAATGGATGGATGGATATAGATGAATGGGTGAATGGATGGGTGGATGGATGGATGGATGATGGATGGATAGATGAGTAAATGGATGGATGATGGATGGATGGGTGAATGGAGGGATGAATGAATGATGAAAGGATGGATGGGTGAATGGATGGATGGATAAGTGGATAGATGGATGGATGGATGGATGGATGATAGATGATGGATGGATGGATGGATGATGAATGGATGGATGGATGGATGATGGATGGATGGACCGATGGATGGATGGGTGAATGGATGGATGAATGGATGGATGAATGGATGGGTGAATGGATGGATGGATGGATGGATGGACGGATGGGTAAATGGATGGATGGGCAGATGGATAGGTAGATGGATGGATGGATGGATGGATGGATGATGGATGGATGGATGGATGGATGGATGGATAGGTAGATGGATGGATGGATGGATAAATGGATTGTTAAACTGAATGATGGATGAGACACAGAGTCCCCCAACCTCCCCAGACCCCTTTGGCTTCCTCCACTTCCCAAGGTGAGATGTAAGGGAACATCCTGCCAGGAGCCGTAAAGGTGGAAGAACACCGGGGGACGCCTCTCCCAGGAAGCCTGCCCTGATCTCACCCACCAGAGGGGCTCTCAGCCCTGCCCCATCACAGGGCGGTCACAGCGGGCTCTGCGGCGGCTCCCCAGAGCCAGGCAGGTGGCGGTGCCCTCAGTGTTTGGGGACAGTGGGCGAGGGGCTTCCGGACCCCGGAGCTGGCCTCTGCCCAGCGAGCCTCTCTCCTCGTCCCCCGTGTCACCCCCGGACCCTCTGCTCGCTTCTCCGGGGGTCTGCCCGAGGACGGCAGCCCCGCCTCCTCGTACGCCTGCGTCTCTGGATTCGGGGCTGCGATTCCGTGTCCTCCTCGCTGCCCTCTGCCGGCGACTGGGTGTTCCCGGTCCGCGGGGCAGGCCCCATTCCCCGGGCCGAGGCCGCGCTGGCCGTCCATCTCCGCGCCCGGGGGCCGGCGCACAGTAGGTGGTCGGGGGAGTCTGGCGCGCAGCGGGATGGATCCGGCGCAGTTATATTTAGCACCTTCCCCCGCTGACTCAGTCTCTCCGAGCCCAGCCCCTCTCCTCCTCCGGGGCACACGTCGGCCCGTGACTCACGCCCCCCTATCAGCCTCGTGCTCTGAGATCAGCGCCCACAAATAGCTCCCGAATCCGCAGGTCGGCTCTCCGCAAAGGCCTGGCCCGTGCCCCGCGGGCACGCGCAGCTGGCAGACCAACAAGGTCATTGGCAGGGGCCCCAGGCACAGCCTGCCCGGAGGCGCCCCCCGCAGGCCGGGCCCCCGCACAGCCCCGCAGCCCGGCCGTGCCCCACCAGCGCTTCGTGGAGACGGGCTGCTTTCCCTCCCAACACTTTCCCCCCAGGATCTGCCGCCTGGATTCAGCGGCTTTTCTTTACCCCTCGCCGAGGGTATTTTCCTATTGATTATTGTTTTTAAATACATGTTCCTCGATTTCAGAGAGGAAGGGAGAGGGAGAGAGAGATAGAAACGTCCATGATGAGAGAGAATCATGGATCGGCTGCCTCCTGCACACCCCTTACGGGGATGGAGCCCGCAGCAACCCGGGCATGTGCTCCTGACCGGAATCGAACCCAGGACCCGTCGGTCCACAGACTGGCGCTCTACCCACTGAGCCACACCGGCCGGGCGGTTTCTGTTTTCTGGTGTTTTTGGCAGGGGGACTCAGAGCTCGTGGGGAGAGGCCCGGGGTCCTGTACCTGTAACCCCAGGGGTCCATCTCTGTCCCCCAACCCTCCCAGCCACCGGACGTCAGGCGTGGGGTGACTGAGACACAGGGGATGCGACGCGGACTCTGACCGCCCGGCTCCCTCTGGGTCCTCAGCTCTCCCGCGCGGCCCGGCCCGGCCCGGCTCGGGGACGGACCTCGGGGCCACGCCAGGCCGCCCGGGCTGAGCCCAGCCCGCCGCCTTCCTGGGAACCCGCGGCCGGCTGGCTTCCCAGGCGGCGCCGGGAGCCAGGTTTGGGATGATTCATGGGCCGAGGGGGGGCAGGCCGGCCGGATGACAAATGGGCCAATTAGATGGGCAGGTCCCCCTGCCCCGGGGTCCAGGGCCCGGGCCTCCGAGGAATATATCACAGGAATTAAAGCGTGTCTCTCCGCCGCCCCCACGGTGTTACCCGGATCCCTTTCAAGTCCACACGCCCCGTCCAAACACGGCTTCCCTCTCAGGAAATGGGCCGAAGTGGGTATGAAATCTAATGACAGCGTCCGCGGCCCGGCCCCTCCGCCTCGCTGGCGGCTCCGAGCGCCGGCCCCAGCGGGCGCGGGGGAGCCTCGGCCTCGGGGCCGGACCATCCTTCGTGGATTCTGGCGATATTTTTTAACCCTCACCGAGGATATTTTCCCATTGATTTTCAGGGCGAGAGGGAGGGAGAGGGAGAGACAGAGAGAAACATCGACGTGAGAGAAACACGTCGATCGGTTGCCTCCTGCACGAGCCCGGACCCGGGCTGGGCCGGGGAGGAGCCTGCCATCCAGGTCCGGGCCCGTGACAGGCATTGAACCCAGGACCCTTTGTCCACAGGCTGGAGCTCTAACCACTGAGCAACACTGTGCTTCCTGTGGATCAATGGTTTTCAACACTGTGCTTTCTGTAGAGCAATGATCTGTCCGTGGCCTCCGCAAGGCCCCCGGGCAGCGGCCGGGGAACATCACCGCCCGGGCTCCTGCGAGGCCGTGGGGAAAGGCCTGGAGCCGCACCGAGCTCAGACCCACTATGGTCTGGGGAGCGGCACACGCGCAGACGGCGATGGCAGTTCAATGTGGGGGGGCGGCTCCAGGAACACGTGTCCTGGGGGGGGCAGTTCCAGGAACACGTGTCCTAGGGGGGGCAGTTCCAAGAACACGTGGCCAGCCTCCCGGGCGCGGTCGGGCCGTGGCTCAGCCTCTCTGCCGGATGAATGGGCGCCTCTCCTCTGCGTGTGTTTGGTGGGAAAGGACGGAGTCAGGGCTGAGGTTTCCAGCACCGGGTGTGTGTGTGAGTATGTGTGAGTATGTGTGTGTGTGAGAGTATGTGTGTGTGAGAGAGTATGTGTGTGTGTATGTGAGAGTATGTGTGTGTGAGAGAGTATGTGTGTGTATGTGTGTGTGAGAGAGTATGTGTGTGTGTGTGTGTGTGAGAGAGTGTGTGTGAGAGAGTGTGTGTGTGTGTGTGTGTGTGAGAGTATGTGTGTGTGTGAGAGTATGTGTGTGTGAGAGAGTATGTGTGTGTGTGTGAGAGAGTGTGTGTGAGTGTGTGTGTGTGTGAGAGTGTGTGTGTGTGTGTGTGTGAGAGAGAGTGTGTGTGTGTGAGTGTGTTTGTGTGTGTGTGTGAGAGAGTGTGTGTGTGTGTGTGTGAGAGAGAGTGTGTGTGTGTGTGTGTGTGTGTGTGGCAGGGGCTCCCCGAGGCCCTCCTTTCACAAAGGGGAGCTCAGAGGGAGCTACGCCCTCGGGGAGCTGTTCCATGGAGACGCCGTAAAACCGGGGCCCGGCGGCTGCTCGCGCTTCTGGACGCCGGACACTGGTGGGTCCTGGGCCGCAGCCCCATCGCGTACAAGTGCTTCCCCAAACCTCAGCTACGGGGGCGACAGGCCTGGCGCAGCCGATGCCCTTGCATTCTAGCATTCCCCCCTCTGCTGGAGGACCCTCCCGCCCACCTGCCGGGAGCCGCAGGCCCGGCCCCCTCCCCTGATGCCACAGACCCCCTTTGTGCGCGCAGACGGGAGGCCAGGCCGGTGTCCGCACACCAGCGACAGCCGGTGTTCTGCAGGAGGATGTGAACCACACGTTCCAATAAAAAATAAAATAAATACTAATAAACATCTGACCCGGTGCGGATCCTTCGCGAGACGCCCTAATCGCTTCTCGGCGGCCTCGTTTGCTCTGGCGCGGCGCCAGGGCCCGGGGTGCGGCGGCCGCGCCTCGGAGGGAACAAAGGTCCTTTCAGTCCGCGGGGCTGTCAAGTTTATCCAAATACCCTCCGCTCGAGAGCAGCGCCTTTCTGAATTGATATTCCCAATAAAGGGACACTTTGTGTCTCCCACCGCACGGCCCCGAGCGGGGATGCGGAGGGCCGGAGCCGGCCGGCCCGGCGGCCACTTCCTCGGGACGGCGGGCGGGGAGGGGCGGCCGGGACGGGGTGGGAGCGCGCGGGCGGCCAGGGCTGGGCGCCGAGGGGAGAGGGTGCCCACCCCCTCCGCGCCCACGTCAGCCCATCGCCCCGCACCTCCTCCTGCCGCGGTGCTAATTCTGGCCGAGCCGGCCCGGCTGCCAGCAGCTGCCAAGCACGTTAAGTCATGAGAGCGGCGGCGAGAGAATTCATTCCAGCCGGGCCGAGCCGCGCGGGGCCTGTGTTCTCCGGCTGTCGGCACGCGGGGCAGAGCGCCTCCCGGGAGCCTGCCCTCACCGCACGGCGCGGCCTCAGCACCGGCTCCTCCCCTCTGCCCAGATGTCTCCCCCTAGCCGGCCTCAGAGCCCTGTGCGGTGTGTGCGCGCGTGTGCATGTGTGTGCAAGAACACAGCATGTGCACGTGTCTGTGTTCGCTCGTGTGCCCGTACACACACGTGCGTGTGCCCGTGTGCATGCACATGTGCGCGTGTGCACGCGTGTGTGCCCACAAGCACGTACACACGTGCATTCGACACCGCCTGAGGGTCCTGCAGCCCCTCCGAGGGCACTTCCTCCCGGCCGCCTCCGAACGGCTCTGATTAGCGTTAATGATAATCCCCATTAATCACCGGGCGGCGGCGGCAGGAACCCGCGCCCCTGACAGCCCACTTAGCCGTATTTATGACTGTGTGCGCAGCGCAGCCGGCTGACACCTCTGGACTGTGGCTGACATTGGGCTGACATGGGGGCTCCAGCTGCCCGCACAGAGGCCCTGTGTTTCTCTCCCGCCGGCCCCTCCAGTGCAGAGGGGGGCTCCCTGTCAGGCTGCGGCGGAGGAGGGGGCTGTGGGCTGCAGGGTGGGCCGCCTGAAGCAGGAGGCTCTGTCGCCAGGAAGCCCCGCCTGCTTCCCATGAGGGGCCGCACACTCTTCCTGTCCCTGCCCATGTGCGTGTGCCCATGTGCGCGTGCCCGTGTGCGTGTGCCCATGTGCGCGTGCCCGTGTGCTGTGCCCGTGTGCGTGTGCATGCGTGAGTGTGTGCCTGTGTGCGCATGTGTGCATGTGTGTGTGTGCCCGTGTGCGTGTGTGTGTGTGTGTGTGTGCGTGTGTGTGGTGACTGCTCCCGTCCTTGCTGGTGGAGCCGGCACGGACTGCCCCCTCCTAGTGGGACTGCATCTCATGTCCCGGCGGCCCTCAGCCACGCACACAGTAAGTGCTCGGGAGTGTTTGTGGCTCCAAGTCCGTCTGAGTGTTCAGGGAGCAGGGGTTGAGGTGCGGCAGGCAACTGTGCTCACAGACCCCCCCCCCCCATCCACCTGAGCCGCCATCTGAAGTCCTTGGGTCACGGCCAAGCCCAGGACCCTGCAACCCGCCTGGCACCTCCCGGAAGGAGCCACACGGAGCCACCAGCCGTTGCTCCCGGACAACACGGACGAACGGGTCCATCTGGGGCCTGGGCAGCCCCCCCAACTCCCCGCCTGCAGCCCCGACGCCCGGGTCCCAGGGCCCGAGCAGGAGCGGGGAGCCGGCGGGAGGGACTCCCCGAACCACGCTGCCTCTCGGGGAGCAGTGGCGGCGTCTCTCTCTCAGGGCTCGGAGGGTGGGCCCGTGTCGGCCTCCGGGGCTCCGGCCAGGCTGGCGGTGCTGACGCGGTGCCTGGCTCCGTGTCCACAGTCACCACACACACGCACACGGGCACACGCACACGGGCACACGCACACGGGCACACGCACACGGGGAGGAGCCATCGCCCAGGGAGCAATAGCATGCCGCCCCGGCCCCCGAGTCCGCCCTGGCACCAGGCCACGTGCGGGCTCAGGTCATCGCCCGGCTGTGCCCGGTGAGGGCGGGCGGGCGTGGCCCCGGGGGAACGTGGCCTGGACGCGGGGGGAGGGGGAGCTCTCGCCGCTGTGCTGACCGCCCAGGAGTCTCCAGCGGCTGCGGCTCCTAAGTCACAAGGTCAAAGTGCGCGCTGACCACGCAGGACTGTCTGGGGTCCACTGAGTGGTGGACAGGAGCCCCCAGAAACATTACCCCCCAGCCCTCCCCCGGGCAGACCAGCTTCCCCAGCACAGAAGCCCCGCCCACAGTGAGTGCGGGGCTGCGGGGTCGGTCTGGCCTGGTCACCCTCCGAGCCCCCGGAAAGCTGGCAGAACCAGCACCCCGGATTTTTCCGGGGGTCTCTGAGCTCAGGGCCACGTGTGCCGGAAGCACCCGCCCCGCCCGCAGGAAAGCAGAAGGGACTCCTCGTTGTTTGAGGCTCCGGGCCCGGGCAGTGGGGTGCTCCTTGGGCCCTCGGTGAGGGGTTGGCACCCATGGGTTTTGTTTGGAGTCTCCCTCCCCCGACCCCCTTCCTCTCCCTCCACACCCAGCGTCCCAAGGGTTCCCTCGCTCCCCACTCTCCGTGGAGATAGCCAGCAGGCGGCGTTCGCGGCTGCACGGGGAGGCGGGCGGAGCTGTGGGGCTGGGGGTCAGGAGCCCATGAGGGATTTCACGTTCCTAAAGTTGAGGCTGGATCTGCCTCAGGAACGCAGACTCTGGCGAGGGCCACGCAGGGCCTGGTAGCCGCCGCTTCACCTCCCGGCAAAGCCTGCGCTGCCCCCGCCTCCCAGCCCTGGGCTCCCCGGGCCTCCAGCCCGCCCGGCCTCCCTCCACGCCGGGGGGGTCCCCAGAAACCATGTACAATTGCAATGACACGGCCGCACATCTGTCACAGAGGACAGTGACGGCGGACGTGGCAGACACGGATCCGGCCCCCGGTGGCGGCCCCGGGACACGGGTGCGGCTGGGAGGGACTGGGCGTCTGTGCCCCCGCCCCTCCCCGCTGCCGTGCCCGCAGTCCAGGTCCTGAGACCATGGACGCGTGCCCGCCACTGAGAGGAAGGAAGGCCCCCGTGGCTGCTCGGTGCTGAGGGAGGGGGCGCCCAGAGCCAGCTGTTCCCCGAGAACAGAGCCCCGGAGTCCAGGGCCCCCGTTCCCTGCGTCACTGGCTACGGCGCAGCCCCGACAAGCACATTCCGAAAACACCGCCCGACAGACGGCCCAGCCCGCCACACGCAGTCCCCACGTGTGACAGACGGCCCTGCCCGGCCACACACGGTCCCCACGTGTGACAGACGGCCCGGCCAGGCCACATGCGGCCCTCACGCGTGACAGACGGCCCAGCCCGGCCACACATAGTCCCCATTCCCACAGACAGCCCTGGCCTGGGCGGGCAGGCGGCCTGGAGGCCGGAGGCCGAGCCTGTGCCCCGTCCAGCTGTCTCACCTCCTCCTGCTCCAGCCTCTCCCTTGGGTCCAGGGGTGCAGACTGTCCTGCTGGGCAGCCAGCTGGGGGCGCTACAGAGTGAACGTGTGCGGCAAGCTCAGCGGCGCCAGGCATGCCCACAGCACAGCCAATGCCGCCCTGTTCTCACTGTTATGAACCCACACCCACCGAACAGGGGTCCCCCCAAGCCCCCCCATCGGGAAGCCGCCATGAGCACCCTCTCTCCGGCCCTGCCTCACCCGGCGCTGCCTCTGTCTCACCCCGGCCACAGCGTCTCCGTCCCATGGGGCAGGGGGTGGGCACAGGGCGTGGGTACCCCCGCCCCTGCCCCCCTCTCCTCCCACACCTGCTCTCAAGGTGACCCCGGCCGGTGTGCCAAGGCCAGGCTGGGCTCCATGGAGTCCCTGGGACATAGGAGCTCAGGACACTGGGTCCCGGCTCTCGTGGACGCCCGGCCACTGGGGCCCTGCACGAGGGGCGGGCCTGGAGCAGGGCGTCACCGGGAGCCCGGACCTATGACCTGAGCAGCCGGGCCTCGCCTGCCTGTAGGCCAGGCCCTCCCCCCGGCCGCCCACAGCCCCGGCTCCCGGAGCCCCCGGCTGCAGATGGAGGCGGCACGGGGGCGGGGGCTCCAGGGCCACCGGCTCAGCCGCTCTGTGTGTCTGCCACCCCCACCCCCACCCCCACCCCCACCCCCACCCCCGCGCTCCCACTGGCCGGGCCTCCGAGGCGCGTGGAGGCAGCACCCACGGAGGATGGTGGCGGAGAAGCTTTGCTGCCTGGAGGCCCGGGTCCGAGTGGCGGGCCTCGGCCCCATCAACTCTCCCCCGGCACGGAGCACAGCGGCCCGGGACCGGCCTCCGGGACGGCATGCACGAGCAGGGAAACGTAGAGGGCGCTGCCGCCTCGCACGGCGCAGGCCCCGTGTGTCCGGTGAGGCCCCGGCTCTGCGGGCCCGGGCCGCCGTGCCCGTGCAGGGGCCGGCTCTGAGCGGATCGGGCAGATCACCGCCGTTGTAAACGTGTACCACCGCCACGCCACACGCATGTCACACCCGGTTAACGTTTACGGTGCCCGCGGGGGGAAGGGGCAGAGGGAGGCAGGCGGGTCCCAGCCACAGGCTGCCGGGCGGCGTCCGGCCGGGACCTGTGTCCCAGCTCCTGGGGTGCACGGCACACACTCAGGGCCAGTGGCCGGCACACACTCAGGCCCCACGTGGAGGCTCTGCCTGGGAATAGCCCTAAGCCAGGCCGGGCGTGGCCCCGAGGGATCCCCCTGCCACGCTCAGGACAAACCCGCAGGGGGTGCCCAAAGGGGCCCCGGCCCCCCACCGGCCCGTGGGGGAGGCCACCCGCTCACCACGGGACACGGATGGCACCACCCGCCAACCTGCCCGCGAGCTGCCTCCTGTTCACGGAACCCGCACAGGCCCCGGGGGCCCGGGGGGGTCCTGAGGGGGGGCCCTGGGGGGACCTGAGGAGGGGGCCCTGAGGGGGGGCACTGAGGGGGGGCCCTGAGGGGGGCCCGGGGGGGTCCTGAGGGGGGGCCCTGGGGGGCCCTGAGGGGGGGCACTGAGGGGGGCCAGGGGGGGCGGGGCTGTCCACGTCTGTGTTCAATCTGCGGCCAATCAGGGCCCTCGGCCGGTGTGATTGTGCTGTGGGGGGGGGGGGGGGCTGACAGTGATGATTAATTCGGTGCATTAGGGGATTCCAGGCCGGCCCGCCGCCCGCCCCGCTCATCAGACGGTCAGGCCCGCGGCCTATTAAAAGCAGCAGGGGTCCCGGGGCTTAATCACAGGGGCCGGGAGGAGGGGGGAGGGGAGGGAGGGCGGGGGCAGGGAGGAGGGGGGAAGGGAGCGGGGAGACACACCGAGCGGCAGCAGAGGGCGGCAGTGCTCCTGGAAGCCGCCGGCTCAGCCAGCCGCCTGGAAAGAGGCCGGAGCGTGCGGGAAGAGGGACAATGAAATCCCGCACCCACGAGGCCGGCCCTCAGGGGGGTCTGCGGCGGCCTCAGGACGGCCTGCACCTGTGAGCCGGGCACCCAGCGGGCGCTGCCCCTCGGCGTGGGCGTGGGCGCGGGCACGGGCAGGAGCGGCCTAGACCCAGACACTCCGCCCCGACGCAGCGCAGGGAGCGTGCGCTCCGGTCAGACCGCCAGGCGGTCCCCGGAGCCTGCCCCGCGGCTTTCCCACCCGGAGTCTGGCAGGGCCACCCGGCCCGGCGCTCCGGCCGCCCGCTCTCGCTGCCCGTGGACGGGGAGGCGGGAGGCGAGCAGGTGGCCGGCAGGTGCCCGTCGGGCCGTGGAGCCGGGAGACACGGCCATGCCGCCCAGATGCCGCCGGGGCCGGGGCTAGGGGGCGGCCGGCGCACCCTGTCTGTCTGTCTGGCCGGCTGGGTGACGCTCCCGGCAGCCCGCGGTCCCCGGGGCGCTGTGCTCCCATGTGGGGGCGCTGTGCTCCCACCCGGGGCGTGCAGACTCCGCGCCCAGAGGTTCCCACTGCCCGCGCTATTTTTGGAACCGGCGCTGCCTGTGCTCCCGCCCAGGCCCCAGGGACCGCGTTGACGTGAGGCTGACACTCCCCGAGCTCTCGGCAGGGACGGGGCCTCTGCCGGTGCCCCCCGCTGGCGGGAGGGTGGGGGGACGGCAGTGCACCCCGCTGGCGGGAAGGTGGGGGGATGGGGCCTCTGCACGGTGCCCCCTGCTGGCGGGAAGGTGTGGGGACGGGGCCTCTGCCAGTGCACCCCACTGGCGGGAAAGAGGGGCGTGCTGGGGCCGTGCCTGGGAGCCGCCCCTGCACAGAGCCGTAGCCAGGAAGGGCCTGGCGTGGGGGTCACCTGGGAGGCGACTTGTGTATGACTCGGGCCCTGCCTACGGGCCGGGCATGCCACCCGGAGGCCCTGGAAAAGCCACCTGTGCCCAAGACCACCGGCGACTGGCAGCCATCCCCTCCTCTGCCCGGCCCATCTGCAGGGGCTCACCCCCCGCCCCCGGGGAGGACCCAGAGCGGCCAGGCCTGTGGCATCCTGGGAGCCCGGGCCCCGGGCGCACACGTGGGCGGGGGCCTGGAGCGGGCGGGGCCTGCGGCCGGGGCAGCAGCGCGGAGGGGCAGAGCGGGCACCCTCCGCCCCAGAGGGCAGCGGCCAGGGGGCAGTGTGGCTCTGCGGTGGGCTCTCCCTCCTCGCAGGCCTCCTGGCTGGGTCGGCGGAGAGAGAAGCCGCGGCAGAGGGCGCCGGAGCAGCCCCCTCGCCGGCCCCGTGCGGCCCGGGCTCACGGACACACGAGGCCTGCAGGACGAGCAGCCAGAGCTGCTGACGGGCGGCCGTGACCGGGGACGGGGAAGGTGCGGCCGAGTTTGACGGACAGCCTGACCTCCCAGTGACAGCTGCCCGCGCTCGCCCTCCCCCGGCCTGGGGGGTGGAGGGGGCCCCCTGGCCGCCCTGGGACCCGCAGGCCTGCAGGGCTGCACGGTGGACCCGAGCAGGCCTGGCCCAGCGGCAGCGAGACGCCCCGCCCCCGTCGGCGCCTGACCCGGGGTTATCGGGGCAGCGGCTCTGGCGATGACCTCATTAAGGCCCGTGGCCACGTCAGCACCTTTCTGAAGCCCCTTTCATCACTCGCAGCGTGCGGGGCGCCCGTCCGCACCTCCTCCCCGACACCCGCTATCTTATCTGCCCGCAGGCCCTGCTGGGAGCCGGGCGCGCGGTCTGGGAATGCCGGCCAGACAGCGGCCTCGGCGCGGACACCGGGCAGGGCGGGCGGAGGGCGGCACCCGCCGACAAGACCGTGCGGAAACACACGGACTCCACCCCAGATCCAGTCCTCACTGAGCTGTGGTGGGAGCCGGGCCCCTCCTGCCCCCGTGTGCAGACGGGGCCCAGTCCCCCCGCCCCCATCCCCCACCCCCACCCCCCACTCCCCAGCCCCCCCACCCCCCACTCCCCCGCCACCCACTCCCCCACCCCCCACTCCCCCACCCCCCACTCCCCAGCCTCCCACCCCCCACTCCCCAGCCCCCCACTCCGCCCCCCACTCCCCCACCTCCCACTCCCCCACCCCCACCCCCCACTCCCCCACCTCCCACTCCCCAACCCCCACCCCACCCCACCCCCCACTCCCCCCACCCCCACCCCCCACTCCCCACTCCCCAGCCCCCCACTCCGCCCCCCACTCCCCCACCTCCCACTCCCCCACCCCCACCCCCCACTCCCCCCCCCACCCCCACCCCCCACTCCCCCACCCCCACCCCCCACTGCCCCACCCCCACTCCCCACTCCCCAGCCCCCCACTCCGCCCCCCACTCCCCCACCTCCCACTCCCCCACCCCCACCCCCCACTCCCCCACCCCCCACTCCCCGCCCCCACCCCCACTCCCCAGCCCCCACCCCCCACTCCCCCACCCCCACCCCCCACTCCCCCGCCCCCACCCCCCCTCCCCCACCCCTACCCCCACCCCCCACTCTCCCACCCCCACCCCCACTGCCCCACCCCCCACCCTCCACTCCCCCAGCCCCCACTCCTCCGCCCCGGAGGAAGCCTGGGAGCGGTGCAGTGGATGCCCGTCCCCCAGCCCCCCATGTCCCAGAGCCAGAGGCCACCCCGGGCCCGTGGGGAGGGGAGGGTGCGGCCCTGGGCGTGCTCCCCTGCGGTCACTGTGGCCCCAGGGTGGGCGGAGGGGGCTGTCCCCGTGAGGACCCTGAGCTGCTGTCAGGGGCTGCACGTGGCCGGCAGCACCGGCATTCAAGGTCAGCTTCCGGACACCCCGGCCTGCCCCCCCCACCTGCCCCGCCCTCAGACGGCTCTGCAGGGGCAGCTCCGTGCCCGCTGCTCCGGTGAAGACAGACCGCGCCCCGGGCCCCGGGCCCGGGCTCCACGTGCGGGAAGGGCGGCCCCTCTGCTCCCCACTCCCCACGCTGCCTGCCCCCCCCCCCGGGCGGCCCCTCTGCTCCCCGCTCCCCACGCTGCCTGCCCCCCCCCCCCCCGGGCGGCCCCTCTGCTCCCCACTCCCCACGCTGCCTGCCCCCCCCCCCCGGGCAGCCCCTCTGCTCCCCGCTCCCCACACTGCCTGCCCCCCCACCGCCCCCCGGCCGCCACACGGGGCGGAGCCAGGGCTGCGGAGGCCCGTGCTGGCCCCGGGAGGCTTGGCCGGGCTCGCTGTTGGACGCGCCGGGGCCTGGCGGTGCTGGGGACAGGGTCCTGGGCCCGCCGGCGGGTCATCCTCATCCCGAACCCGCAGAGAGGTGTCCGGGGCCCAGGACACCAGGACCTGGACCATGGCCGTGCCGGAGTCCACCCTCGGCCTCTCCTGCCCTCCCGTGTCCAGCAAGGCCTGACCACAGCGGGAAAGACACGCCGGGTCCTGTCCTGTCGGCTCGGAGGGCTGTGGGCGCCTGTGCCGTCCACGAGGCGCGGTGAGGGCCGGGCCTGAGACTGGCGCCGAGCTGGCCAGGCCCCCCTTCGCCGAGCGTGCGGGCGGGAGCATGTGGAGCACCGCGTGTGCGCCGGGAGGGGGGACTCCACGCCGAGGACAGGGCGCGGCCGGGCTCACCGTGAAGACCCACGTGACGGAGAAGGTGGATCCGCCTGCCCGGAGACTGAGGAGGGCGAGGAGAGGAGGGGACCCCAGGCTGCACGGCGGGGGGAGGAGTGGAAGCCTGGGGGGGGAGGCCCAGGGTTAGCACGCGAGGAGGAAGGACAAGCCACGAAACTGCGCCTGAGGGGCGACGGCACCTCCGGGGGGTGAGCATTCAGGCGCCCCCACCTCCAGGCCGCGGCCCGGCCTCCCGCCCGAGACCCGGAACCCGGGGCCCCTTCGCCACCGGCCACGCCGGCCCGGCTCGTCCGCTTCGGGCAGAGCGGGCGCGGGAGGGTGCCGCCCGCCATGGCGGGCACGACCGGCGGAGGAACAGAGAAACAGAGAGGGAAACCCGATAAACAGTTTTCAACCCCGGCATTTTCCACATTCGATCATTTCTAAATTAAATAACCTCTCCGAGGAGAAAGGAGCGGCCCCCGGCCCGGCCCCCCGCTCACAAAGCCCACATTGTGGGCGGACGGAGGGCGCCCTGGGCCCCCTCAATGCCCCCTTCTGTCTCCGCTCAGCGGCCCTCCGACGCCCGCGCGGCCGGGACCCTGGCCCGCAGCCACGGGCCTCTGTGGGGCTCTTGTCGGCTCCCGGGAGCCCGGGCGGGGCACCGAGCGGCGGGCGGAGGGAAATCCCGCCAAGAAAAACAGCTTTGGAGGCGGCACGGGGGGTTGGGGGGCGGGGCTGGGAGGGGCAGGGATGAGGGGCACCTTCAGAGCCAATCACGGGGGAGCGTGGGGTTTGCAATCAGCCACGTCCTCTCCCCCCGTGGGGTGTCCGTGGTGGAACGTGGAGCTGCGTGAACCTCGTGTCCCGGCCAGAGGCCCAGGGAGCGGTTTCTGGTTTCCCCAGGCGTCGGCGAGGGCGTGAGGCACGGGCCGGGTTGTGGGAGACCGAAGAGGGGGGCCCGGGGGGGCTCAGGGGGGCTCGGGAGCTCTGGGTCCAGGATGGCGGGGTCACAGGCCTCCGACTCGCCCTCCGGTGGATAACGGTGTTCGGCACCGGACAGAAGATTGAAAGAGAAACGGAGGCGTCAGAGAGTGACCAGCAGCAGGGGGCCACGGGGCCATGGGGCCTGAGAGAAGCTGCCGGGTGGGTCCCCATCACCTGCTGCTCCCTCAAAGTCTCCCCCAGGCGCCGGTCGGGCAGCAGCAGCCCAGGGAGGGCCCCGGCGGGTGGGCTGAGTGTCTGAGCCGCGGTGAGGCCCGGCGGGGAGGGGCCCCGGGCAGGGGTTCCCTCCCGGTGCGCCCAGGAACCCCCAAACCTCTGGCTTAGCCTGCAGGGCCCGTGCCCGGGGGGGGGGGGGGGACGGCGAGGAGCCCAGCAAAGCCGACCCCTGGGAGGTGGAGGGAGCTGAGCAGAGGTGTATGTGTAACCAGAGCCTCCATAGGAGAGAGAGCATAGGAAATGAGCAGAACCTTTTTTTGGGGGGGGGTGGGGAGAAGGGCTAAAAAGGCACTAAACACAAAAGTACTTAAAAACACGCACCAATAATAATCCTATCAAATAAAAGAGTAATATTCAAACTGAAGATCACTCCAAGACACAATATGGCTGCCCCCAGGTGGACACAAGATGGCTGCCACAAGACAGCTGGCACAGGAGGGCAGTATTGGGCAGTTCGGAGTGTCCAGGATGGCAGAGGAGGGCAGCTGGGGGAGACCAGGCCAGCAGGGGAGGACAGTTAGGGGTGACCAGACTGGCAGGGGAGGGCAGTTAGGGGTGAGCAGGCCTGCAAGGGAAGGCAGTTAGAGGCAATCAGGCCAGCAGGGTAGCAGTTAGGCGTTGATCAGGCCATCAGTAGAGTGGTTAGGGGGTGATCAGGCCGGCAGGCGAGCAGTTGGGAACCAGGAGTCCTGGATTGTGAGAGGGATGTCTGACCCCCTCAAGGGGTTCCAGATTGGAGAGGGTGCAGGCTGGGCTGAGGGACACCCCCCCCCCCCCCCCATGCAGAATTTCATGTACCGGGCCTCTAGTAATAATAATAAAAAAACACAGCGCCGCTGAGGGGATAGGAAGGAGGGCTGGGAGAGCACACTGGCAGTACAGACACAGGACGCAGGCCTGGTCTCTGGAAGAGCTAAAGACCGCCTACGATCTGATTTCAGAAAAAGACAGTCCAATAAAAACGTGGACCCAGGACGTGAGAGAAAACATCTCACAAGAGCAGGCGCACCCACCGCAAGCACATGGCCCGAGAACACACTTCCGGCCGGCAGCCGGCAGGGACACGCACGTGGAAACCACGAGGGGCTATTCCGTGGCCGACAGCACGTCCGTCAGAGGGTCCAAGCGCCCAGCGCCTCCGCCCTCGCTGGCG
>NW_028182221.1:17500-32500 GCF_964339955.1 Pipistrellus hanaki | reverse complement strand
GTGTGTGTCAGTGGGACACAGCGCCCCCTGGTGCATGCTGGGAGTTCTGTGTGTCAGTGGGACACAGCGCCCCCTGGTGCATGCTGGGAGTTCTGTGTGTGTCAGTGGGACACAGCGCCCCCTGGTGGATGCTGGGAGTCCTGTCTGTGTCAGTGGGACACAGCGCCCCCTGGTGCATGCTGGGAGTTCTGTGTGTTTGTCAATGGGACACAGCGCCCCCTGGTGCATGCTGGGAGTTCTGTGTGTTTGTCAATGGGACACAGCGCCCCCTGGTGCATGCTGGGAGTTCTGTGTGTGTCAGTGGGACACAGCGCCCCCTGGTGGATGCTGGGAGTTCTGCGTGTCAATGGGACACAGCGCCCCCTGGTGCATGCTGGGAGTTCTGTGTGTGTCAGTGGGACACAGCGCCCCCTGGTGCATGCTGGGAGTTCTGTGTGTGTCAGTGGGACACAGCGCCCCCTGGTGCATGCTGGGAGTTCTGTGTGTGTCAGTGGGACACAGCGCCCCCTGGTGCATGCTGGGAGTCCTGTCTGTGTCAGTGGGACACAGCGCCCCCTGGTGCATGCTGGGAGTCCTGTGTGTGTCAGTGGGACACAGCGCCCCCTGGTGCATGCTGGGAGTCCTGTGTGTGTCAGTGGGACACAGCGCCCCCTGGTGCATGCTGGGAGTTCTGTGTGTGTCAGTGGGACACAGCGCCCCCTGGTGCATGCTGGGAGTCCTGTCTGTGTCAGTGGGACACAGCGCCCCCTGGTGCATGCTGGGAGTTCTGTGTGTGTCAGTGGGACACAGCGCCCCCTGGTGCATGCTGGGAGTTCTGTGTGTGTCAGTGGGACACAGCGCCCCCTGGTGCATGCTTGGAGTTCTGTGTGTGTCAGTGGGACACAGCGCCCCCTGGTGCATGCTGGGAGTTCTGTGTGTGTCAGTGGGACACAGCGCCCCCTGGTGGATGCTGGGAGTTCTGTGTGTGTCAGTGGGACACAGCGCCCCCTGGTGCATGCTGGGAGTTCTGTGTGTGTCAATGGGACACAGCGCCCCCTGGTGCATGCTGGGAGTTCTGTGTGTCAGTGGGACACAGCGCCCCCTGGTGCATGCTGGGAGTTCTGTGTCTGTCAGTGGGACACAGCGCCCCCTGGTGCATGCTGGGAGTTCTGTGTGTGTCAGTGGGACACAGCGCCCCCTGGTGGATGCTGGGAGTTTTTTCTATAAATGTCACAGCGCCCCCTGGTGGGCGGCGGGGGTGTCAGGGACCCCGGGGTGGGGGTGTGGGGTGTACCCACCCAGCCACCCACGGCCCCCAGTCCTCCCTACCTCCCTCCCAGGAACCCGGACGTGCAGGGAGATCTGCTCTTAAACGGAAGGAACCCCGTTCAGCCCTGCCTGGTGTTGCTCAGTGGTTAGAGCAACGGAAGGGTCCCGGGTTCGATTCCCCGGGGTCAAGGGCATGGGCCTTGGTGGCCGAGGGCACATCCCCAGTGGGGGGCGTGCAGGAGGCAGCTGGTGGATGATTCTCTCTCATCATCAATGTTTCTAGCTCTCTATCCCTCTCCCTTCTTCTCTGTAAAAAAATCAATAAAATGTATTTTTTAAAAATAAAAAATTAATAAGAAATGCCATTGATCCGGTCCCTGTCTCTCTACTGACCTATAGTGGTCAAAGCGTGTATTTACATTTTTTTTTCTGTTTTGTAAAAACGCTCTCTGTCCCTCTTCCTTCCTCTCTATAAAAAAATCAATAAAACAATATATATATATTTTTAAAAATAAATAAAAAATGCCATTGATCCGGTCCCTGTCTCTCTACTGACGTCTAATGGTCAAAGCGTGTATTTACTTTTTTTTTTTTTTTTTTTTTTTTTTTTTTTTTTTTTGCCGAAACTGGTGTTGCTCAGTGGATAGAGCGTCGGCCTGCAGACTGAAAGGTCCCGGGTTCTATTCCAGGGTCAAGGGCATGGACCTGGGTGGCTGAGGGCACATCCCCAGTGGGGGGCGTGCAGGAGGCGGCTGGTCGATGATTCTCTCTCATCCTTGATGTTTCTGACTCTCTCTCCCTCTCCCTTCCTCTCTGTACAAAATCGATAAAATATATATTTTTTTAAATGCCATTGATCCGGTCCCTGTCTCTCTACTGACCTCTAGTGGTCAAAGCGTGCATTTACATTTTTTTTTTTTTTTTTGCTTTGCCAAAACCGGTGTGGCTCAGTGGGTAGAGCGCTGTAAAAAATCAATAAAAAAAAAACATTAAAAATAATAATAATAATAAAAAAAGGGCACAGGTCCTTGATCCTAAGAATGACTGAGGTCCATTTGGGGGGTGGGGTTTACGTACCAAACTCCACAGCCCGGCTCCAGGGTCCCCAGTGTAAGAGCCGAGAGTCAGCCGCCCGCATGCGTGCCATGTGCTTGCCTCTGGGTAGAGGTTTCAGAAAAATGTGGATATTTCTGGGGCCACCAGCGATGTCCACCTTTTCGGGGAGAAGAGAGAGAAAGACAGAGGCTGTGACATCCGCGGAGAAATGAATAGGTGAGGATGTGTTTTATTTTATTTTATTTTTAATTTTTAAATTTAAATTTTTTTTTTGTTTTAAATCAATCATTTTTAAAATATATATATATATATATACTGATTTTTCACAGAGAGGAAGAGAGAGGGATAGAGAGTTAGAAACATCGATGCGAGAGAGTCATCGATCAGCTGCCTCCTGCACGCCCCCCACTGGGGATGTGCCCTCAGCCACCAAGGTCCATGCCCTTGACCCGGGAATCGAACCCGGGACCCTTCCGTCCAGCAGGCCGACGG
Source organism: Pipistrellus hanaki (assembly GCF_964339955.1). NCBI lineage: Eukaryota > Metazoa > Chordata > Mammalia > Chiroptera > Vespertilionidae > Pipistrellus > Pipistrellus hanaki. The sequence continues at coordinate 29,704 of NW_028182221.1, read as the reverse complement.
CTCTATCCACTGAGCCACAGCGGTTTAGGCTGGATGTGTTTTATTTTCATCATCATCATCATCATCATCATCCTATAGAATAAAAGCCTAATGTGCTGAGTGTCCGGTCGACCAGTCGGCCGATCAACCACTCAGAGTGTAATATGCTAATGATATGTTAAAACAGCTCAACTAATTGCTATGACGTGCACTGACCACCAGGGGGCAGATGCTCTGACCAGTCGACCGGTCGCTATGACGTGCACTGGCCACCAGGGGGCAGACAGCCGACAGGCCGACCGGCCGCTATGACGTGCACTGACCACCAGGGGGCAGACAGTCGACCGGCCGACCAGTCGCTATGACGCGCACTGACCACCAGGGGGCAGACAGCCGACCGGCCGACCGGTCGCTATGACGCGCACTGACCACCAGGGGGCAGACGCTCCGACCAGCAGGCCAGCTTGCTGCTGGGGTCCGGCCGATGGGGACTGAGCGAGACGGGCCGGACACGCCCTGGAGCCCCCCTCGGTCCCTCCCCGGCCGGCCCACCTCCCCGGCCCTCCCCGGCCCCGATCCTGCCCCGGTGGGGCCCCTCGGCCTGGCCTGCGCCCTCTCTCCGTCCGGGACCCCTCGGGGGGCGTCGGAGAGCCGGTGTCGGCCCCGATCCCCTGCAGGCCAGGCCGGGAGACCCCACATGTGCACTGGGGTTCTAGTAAATACAGATTTTTTTTTTTTAAAAAAAGGTCACAGGGATCTAATGACTAATCTGAACGTGAGCCCAGAAGGCCCCCCACCCAGGGCCCCAAGGCCCCCCAGGAGGGACTATTGGAAGGGTCCCTCCGTCCCTGACCTGATGGGGATTAAGACGAAGCTCAAAGAAGGAGTGGCATTTGGGGTCATAACCTTCACTCACCAGTTGATGGTCACTGGGCTGCATCCTGTTCTGGAGAGAGAAAGAAACAAAGGAAAAATCCACAATAAAAAAGAACAACAAAAAAATCAAAAACAAACAAAACAAAAATCCACAACAAACAAAAAATTCACAAAAAAGAACAACAAAAAAAACCCAAAAAACAAACAAAAAAAATCCACAACAAACAAAAAATCCACAAAAAATCACAGCAAAAACCAAAAAACAAAAAAACAAACAAACAAAAATTTACAACAAACAAAAAATCCACAAAAAACACAACAAAAAACCAAAAACCAACAAAGAAACAAAAATCCACAACAAACAAACAAAAATCCACAAAAAATAACAACAAAAAAACAAAAAACAAACAAAAAACAAAAATCCACAACAAACAAAAAATCCACAAAAAGAACAAAAAACAAATTAAAAACAAACAAAAAAATTCACAACAAACAAAAAATCCACAAAAAATCACAGCAAAAACCAAAAAACAACAAAAAAACAAAAATTTACAGCAAACAAAAATTCCACAAAAAAACACAACAAGAAACCGAAAACAAACAAAAAAACAAAAATCTACAACAAACAAAAAATCCACAAAAAAACAACAAAATTCAAAAAACAACCAAAAACCAAAAATCCTAACAAACGAAAAATCTACAAAAAACACAAAACAAACAAAAAAATTCACAACAAACAAAAAATCCACAAAAAATCACAGCAAAAACCAACCAACCAACCAACAAACAAAAAATCCACAACAAACAAAAATCCACAAAAAAGAACAACAAAAAACAAACAAAAACCAAAAATCCACAACAAACAAACAAAAAATCCACATCTGCACTGGGCCCAGGTTGACATATAACTATAGGGTTTTCCTCATCTACACTGGGCCCATGAGGATGTATAACTATTGGATTTTCCTTGTCTACACTGGATCCAGGCAGACATGTAACTATTAGAGTTTCCTCATCTACACTGGGCCCATGAGGACATAGAACTATTAAGATTTTTTCCTTGTCTACACTGGGCCTATGAGGATGAATAACTATGGAGTTTTCCTCATCTACACTGGGTGTATAACGATTGGATTTTCTGTGTCTACACTGGCCCCATGAGAACGTATAACTATGGGTTTATCCTTGTCAACACTGGGCCCAGGTGGACATAGAACTATTTGTTTTTCCTTGTCTACACTGAGCCCATGAGGACATAGAACTATTGGATTTTCCTCGTCTACACTGGGCCAATGAGGATGTCTACACTGGGGCCAGTCGGACATATAACTATGGGTTTTTTTCTTATCTACACCGGACACAGGTGGACATGTAACTATTGAATTTTTCCTTGTCTACACTGGATCCAGGCAGACATGTAACTATTAGATTTTCCTCATCTACACTGGGCCCATGAGGACATAGAACTATTAAGTTTTTCCTTGTCTACACTGGGCCTATGAGGACATAGAACTATTGGATTTTCTGTGTCTACACTGGGCCCAGGTGGACATAGAACTATCGGTTTTTCCTTGTCTACACTGGGCCCAGGTAAACGTAGAACCATTGGATTTTCCTGGTCTACACTGGGACAGATGGGTGTATCATTATTGGCTTTTCTTCGTCTAATGGATGTATAGCTATTGGATTTTCTGCATCTACACTGAGCCCATGAGGACATAGACCTATGGTTTTTTTCCTCGTCTACACTGGGCCCAGGTGGACATAGAACTATTGGATTTTCCTGGTCTACACTGAGCCCATGAGGACATATAAATTTTGGATCTTCTCTGTCCACACTGGGCATATAACTATGTTGTTTTTCCTTGTCTACACTGGGCCCATGAGGACATAGACCTATGGGTTTTTCCTCGTCTACACTGGGTTCATGAGGATATCTACTACTGGGGCTAGATGGATGTATAACTATGGGTTTTTTCTTGTCTACACTGAGCCCATGAGGACGTATAACTATTGGATTTTTCTTGTCTACACTGGACCCAGGTAGACATATAACTATTTGATTTTCCTCATCTACACTGGGCCCATGAGGACATCGAACTATTAAGTTTTTCCTTGTCTACACTGGGCCTAGGAGGACATAGAACTATTGGATTTTCTGTGTCTACACTGGCCCCACAAGAATGTAGAACTATTGGGTTTTTCTGAGTCTACACTGAGCCCAGGTGGACATATAACTATAGGGTTTTCCTCATCTACACTGGGCCCATGAGGATGTACAACTATTAGTCTTTCCTGGTCTACACTGGACATATAACTATTGGATTTTTCTTGTCTACACTGGACCCAGGTGCACATATAACTATTGAATTTTTCCTTGTCTACACTGGATCCAGGTAGACATATAACGATTAGATTTTCCTCATCTACACTGGGCCCATGAGGACATAGAACTATAAAGATTTTCCTTGTCTACACTGGGCCTATGAGGACATAGAACTATTGGATTTTCTGTGTCTACACTGGGCCCAGTTGGACGTATAAACATTGGATTTTCTGTGTCTACACAGGGGCCAGATGGAGGTAGAATTATGGCTTTTTCCTCGTCTACACTGGGCCCATGAGGACATAGAACTATCGGTTTTTTCTTGTCCACACTGGGCCAATGAGGATGTCTACACTGGGGACAGATGGACATATAACTATGGGTTTTTTTCTTGTCTACACTGGGCCCAAGTGGACATAGAACTATTGGATTTTTCTTGTCTACACTGGACCCAGGTAGACATATAACTATTTGATTTTCCTCATCTACACTGGGCCCATGAGGACATCGAACTATAAAGTTTTTCCTTGTCTACACTGGGCCTAGGAGGACATAGAACTATTGGATTTTTCTTGTCTACACTGGACCCAGGTGGACATATAACTATTGGATTTTCTGTGTCTACACTGGCCTCACAAGATTGTAGAACTATTGGTTTTTTCTGAGTCTACACTGGGCCCAGATGGACATATAACTATTTGTCTTTCCTTTGTCTTGGATTTTCCTTGTCTACACTGGACTCAGGTGGACGTACAACTATTGAATTTTTCCTTAGACATATAACTATTAGATTTTCCTCATCTACACTGGGCCTTTGAGGACATAGAACTATTGGATTTTCTGTCTACACTGGACCCAGGTGGACATATAACTATTTGATTTTCCTTGTCTACACTGGGCCCAGGTGGACATAGAACTATTTGTTTTCCTTGTCTACACTGGTCCCAGATGGAAATATAACGATTGAATTTTTCCTTGTCTACACTGGATCCAGGTAGACATGTAACTATTAGATTTTCCTCATCTACACTGTGCCTATGAGGACATAGAACTATTAAGTTTTTCCTTGTCTATACTGGGCCTATGAGGACATATAACTATTGGATTTTTCTTATCTACACTGGACCCAGATGGAAATATAACTATTGAATTTTTCCTTGTCTACACTGGATCCAGGCAGACATGTAACTATTAGATTTTACTCATCTACACTGGGCCCATGAGGACATAGAACTATTAAGTTTTTCCTTGTCTACACTGGGCCTAGGAGGACATATAACTATTGGATTTTCTGTGTCTACACTGGACCCAGGTGGACATATAACTATTAAGATTTTTCCTTGTCTACACTGGGCCTATGAGGACATGTAACTATTGAATTTTTCCTTGTCTACACTGGACCCAGGTAGACATGTAACTATTAGATTTTCCTCATCTACACTGGGCCCATGAGGACATAGAACTATTAAGATTTTTTCCTTGTCTACACTGGGCCTAGGAGGACATATAACTATTGGATTTTCTGTGTCTACATGGGCCCAGGTGGACATATAACTATAGGGTTTTCCTTGTCTACACTGGGCCCATGAGGATGTATAACTATTGGATTTTTCTTGTCTACACTGGACCCAAGTAAACATATAACTATTAGATTTTCCTCCTCTACACTGGGCCCATGAGGACATAGAACTACTAAGTTTTTCCTTGTCTACACTGGGCCTAGGAGGACATATAAATATTAGGTTTTCCTCGTCTACACTGGGCCCATGAGGATGTATAACTATTGGATTTTTCCTTGTTACACTGGATCCAGATAAACATATAACTATTAGATTTTCCTCATCTACACTGGGCCCATGAGGATGCACAACTGGATTTTTCCTCGTCTACACTGGACGTATAACTCTTGGTTTTTCTGTGTCTGCATGGGGCCAGGTAGATGTATAACTATTGGTTTATTCTTGTCTACACTGGGCCCATGAGGACGTAGAATCATTGGAATTTCCTGGTCTAATGGATGTATAGCTATTGGATTTTCTGCGTCTACACTGAGCCCATGAGGACATAGACCTATGGCTTTTTCCTCGTCTACACTGGGCCCAGGTAGACATATAACGATTAGATTTTCCTCATCTACTCTGGGCCCATGAGAACATCGAACTATAAAGTTTTTCCTTGTCTACACTGGGCCTATGAGGACATAGAACTATTGGATTTTCTGTGTCTACACTGGGCCCAGTTGGACGTATAAACATTGGATTTTCTGTGTCTACACAGGGGCCAGATGGAGGTAGAATTATGGCTTTTTCCTCGTCTACACTGGCCTCAGGAGGACATAGACCTATGGCTTTTTCCTCGTCTACACTGGGCCTATGAGGACATAGAACTATTGGATTTTCTGTGTCTACACAGGGCCCAGATGGAGGTAGAATTATGGCTTTTTCCTCGTCTACACTGGCCTCAGGAGGACATAGACCTATGGCTTTTTCCTCGTCTACACTGGGCCTATGAGGACATAGAACTATTGGATTTTCTGTGTCTACACAGGGCCCAGATGGAGGTAGAATTATGGCTTTTTCCTCGTCTACACTGGGCCCACAAAGCCATGTAACTCTCGGTCTTCCCGGTTCTGTTTCTCACCTCCCTCTCCACCGCCCCCTTGAGGATTTCCACGGATGCTGGCGTCTGTGTCTGTCTCCTTGGACCTGCTGTTGGGGTTCCCCTCACCCCTGCCTCCTAGCTTGGCCCCCCGCCCCTTCCTGGGACCCTCCCCGGCCCTCCCCACGGGGTCCTGGGTGGGGGGGTGCCCCCCCGCGGCTCCCTGAGGTCCGGGTCCGAGAATCCCAGCATGCACCGCTCCCCGCCCACCTGTCTGTGCACGTCCAGCTGGTAGTGCATCTCCGAGTTGGACAGGAAGAGGCGGATGGCAGGCGTGTCCCAGCGGACCAGGCAGTGGGAGGAGTTGCAGTCCACGGTGATGTTGCCGGGGGGGTCGTAGACTTCTGCCGGGGGAGGGGAGGCCTCAGAGGTGGGAACTCCGAGGTGAGAACTCCTCCGAGGTGAGAGGTCAGAGGTGAGAGGTCAGGGGTGAGAACTCCCAGGTGAGAACTCCGAGGTGGGAAGTCCGAGGTGGGAACTCCGAGGTGAGAGGTCAGAGGTGAGAGGTCAGGGGTGAGAACTCCGAGGTGAGAGTTCAGAGGTGAGAGGTCAGGGGTGAGAACTCCGAGGTGAGAGTTCAGAGGTGAGAGGTCAGGGGTGAGAACTCCGAGGTGAGAGTTCAGAGGTGAGAGGTCAGGGGTGAGAACTCCGAGGTGAGAGGTCAGAGGTGAGAGGTCAGAGGTGAGAACTCCGAGGTGAGACAAGGAGGTGAGAACTCTGAGGTGAGAACTCCGAGGTGAGAGGTCAGAGGTGGGAACTCCGAGGCGAGAACTCTGAGGTGAGACCTCAGAGGAGAGAGTTCAGAGGTGAGCGTTCAGAGGTGAGACCTCAGAGATGAGATCTCAGAAGTGAGAGGTCAGAGGTGAGATCTCAGAGGTGGGAACTCAGAGGTGAGAGGTCAGAGGTGGGAACTCAGAGGTGAGAACTCTGAGATGAGACCCAGGAGGTGAGACCTCAGAGGTGAGAACTCTGAGTTGGGAACTCAGAGGTGAGAACTCAGAGGTGAGAGGTCAGAGGTGAGATGTCAGAGGTGAGAACTGCGAGGTGAGATCTCAGAGGTGAGACCAGAAGATGAGACCTCAGAGGTGAGAGGTCAGAGGTGAGACCTCAGAGGTGAGAACTCCTAGGTGAGCACTCTAAGGTGAGAGGTCAGAGATGAGACCTCAGAAGTGAGAGGTCAGAGATGAGACCTCAGAGGTGAGAGGTCAGAGGTGAGATGTCAAGGGTGAGACCTCCAAGGTGAGACCAGGAGGTGGGAACTCCGAAGTGAGACCTCAGAGGTGAGAACTCCGAGGTGAGACCAGGAGGTGAAATCTCAGAGGTCAGAGGTCAGAGACGAGAGGTCAGAGGTGAGACCACAAAGGTGAGATGTCAGACATGGGACCTTAGAGGTCAGATTCAGGAGGTGAGAACTCCAAGGTGAGAACTCCGAGGTGAGACCTCAGAGGTGAGAGGTCAGAGGTGACAGGTCAGAAGTGAGACCTCAGAGCTGAGACCCGGAGGTGAGACCTCAGAGGTGAGACCTCAGAGGTGAGACTTCAGAGGTGAGAGTTCAGAGGTGAGACCAAAAGGTGAGATCTCAGAGGTGAGAACTCCGAGGTGGGAACTCCGAGGTGAGAACTCCGAGGTGAACCAGGAGGTGAGACTTCAGAGGTGAGAGTTCAGAGGTCAGACAGAGGAGGTGAGACTCAGGAGTTGAGAACCGGGCGTGAATGGATATTTTATTTATTTTTAAAAAATATATAGTTTTATATGCTGGGTGTGGACGGTCCCTTTATCTGAGGGACAGCCTCACCCAGCACCCACCTTTTGGATTTAAAAAAAATTAAATTTAAATAAAATAAAAATGAAGTGAAATATGAAATAAAATGAAATGAAATAATAAAATTACTATAGTTTTACTGAATTTGTGCACAGGTGGGTGGCACCTGTCTCTCCCCAAATGGGGCTGAGCGGGCTAAGGGGCAGGCAGGGGGTTAGGGGGGGAGGGGGATACAGGAAGATGGCTGGCCAGAAGGCCCCTCACTCTGGTCGAACTCCCGGTCGAACTCCTGGTCGAGGGACAATTTGCATATCAGCCTTTTATGCTAGAGGATTGAATCAGAGAGAGGAAGAGAGAGAGAGAGAGAGAGAGAGAGAGAGAGAGAGAGAGAGAGAAAGAGAAACATCCATGAGGAAGAGAGAGAATGAAGGACTGGCTGCCTCCTGCATGCCTCCGACTGGGGATCGAACCCGGGACCCTTCAGTCCACAGGCTCACACTCTATCCACTGAGCCAAACTGGCGAGGGCCCATTGATTCAATTTTTATTTTATTTTATTTTATTTTTTTAAATATATTTTTGTTGATTTTTTACAGAGAGGAAGGGAGAGGGAGAGAGAGCTAGAAACATCAATGAGAGAGAAACATCGACCAGCTGCCTCTTGCACACCCCCCACCTGGGGATGTGCCCGCCACCAAGGTCCATGCCCTTGACCCGGAATCGAACCCGGGACCCTTCAGTCCGCAGGCCGGCGCTCTACCCACTGAGCCACACTGGCTTCGGCGATTTTATTTTATTTTTATTTTATCGCAATAATTTTCTTTTATGTATTTTTTATTGATTTCAGAGAGGAAGGGAGAGGGAGAGAGAGAGAGAGAAAGATCCATGAGGAGAGAGAGAGAGAGAGAGAGAGAGAGAGAGAGAGAGAGAATCACAGACCAGCTGCCTCCTGCATGCCTCCGACTGGGGATCGAACCCGGGACCCTTCAGTCCACAGGCCGACACTCTATCCACTGAGCCAAACTGGCCTTTGGCCCATTGATTTTATCTTATTTTTATTTTATTTTGTCTTAATAATTTTCTTTTATGTCTTTTTATTTTTTATTTATTTATTTATTTATTTATTTAAACATATTTTATTGATTTTTACACAGAGAGGAACTGAGAGGGACAGAGAGTTAGAAACATCGATAAGAGAGAATCATCGATCAGCTGCCTCTTGCACCCCCCCCCCCCCCGACTGGGGATGTGCCCTCAGCCACCAAGGTCCATGCCCTTGACTGGGAATCGAACCCGGGACCTTTCAGTCCTCAGGCCGACACTCTATTCACTGAGCCACACCGGCTTCGGCGATTTTATTTTATTTTTATTTTATCGCAATGATTTTCTTTTATGTATTTTTTATTGATTTCAGAGAGGAAGGGAGAGGGAGAGAGAGAGAGAGAGAAACATCCATGAGGAGAGAGAGAGAGAGAGAGAGAGAGAGAATCACAGACCGGCTGCCTCCTGCATGCCTCCGACTGGGGATCGAACCGGGGACCCTTCAGTCCGCAGGCCAGCGCTCTACCCACTGAGCCACACCGGCTTCGGCGATTTTATTTTATTTTTATTTTATCGTAATAATTTTCTTTTATGTATTTTTTATTGATTGATTTCAGAGAGGAAGGGAGAGGGAGAGAGAGAGAGAGATAGAAACATCCATGAGGACACAGAGAGAGAGAGAGAGAGAGAGAGAATCACGGACCAGCTGCCTCCTGCACACCCACCTACGGGGGACGGAACCCACAACCCAGGCATGCAAGCCGGGACCCTTCCGTCCGTCCGTCCGTCCGTCCGCCCGCAGGCCGAGGGCGGCCGCGCTAACCACTGGGCCACACAGCCCCGGGGACTCACCGATTCTCTTCATCATCAGCGTGGCGTCGTAGAACTGGATGCCCCCCCCGCCGGGACTGGTGCCGTTGACCAGGACGTAGATCTCGGAGCCGAAGGCCGAGGCCCCCTGGAGGTGGCAGCCGGTGTGGGCGGCCCCTGGGTCTCCGAGGTAACGGGGGCAGCCCCGCGTCCTGCCCGACCTGCAAGAAGGGCCGAGGCGCGAGTCTCACGGTTATCCCTGTGACCTCAATGCGGTCCGGGGGGGTCCAGAGGGTCAAACTCAGGGACTTGGACCCACAACCGATGCCTTCATGGCCCGGCCGAGCGGGGAGGGGGTGTGGGTGTGTGTGGAGATGGTCGGGGTGAGAGGGTTTTGTCAGGTCGGGGTTGGGGTGATCCTTGGAGGGATTGTCTGTGCGCGCACGGAGGGGCCAGAGGATGGTGATGGCTGAACGCAGTTTCATCTGGACGCTCCGTGTCTGTGTCTGTGTCTGTGTCTGTGTCTGTGTCTGTGTCTGTGTCTGTGTCTGTGTCTGTGTCTGTGTCTCTGTCTGTGTCCGTGTCCGTGTCCGTGTCCGTGTCCGTGTCCGTGTCCGTGTCTGTGTCTGTGTCTGTGTCTGTGTCTCTGTGTCTGTGTCTCTGTCTGTGTCTCTGTCTGCCTCTGTGTCTGTGTCTGTGTCTATGTCTGTGCCTGTGTCTGTGTCTGTGTCTGTGTCTGTATGTGTCTGTGTCTGTATGTGTCTGTGTCTGTGTCTGTGTCTGTGTCTGTGTCTCTGTGTCCGTGTCCGTGTCTGTGTCCGTGTCAGTGTCTGCGTCTGCGTCTGTATCTGTGTCTGTGTCTGTGTCTGTGTCTCTGTCTGTCTGTGTCTGTGTCTCTGTCTGTGTCTGTGTCTGTGTCTGTGTCTGTGTCCGTGTCCGTGTCCGTGTCCGTGTCCGTGTCCGTGTCTGTGTCTGTGTCTGTGTCTCTGTCTCTGTCTCTGTCTGTGTCTGTGTCTGTGTCTCTGTGTCTGTGTCTGTGTCTGTGTCTGTGTCTGTGTGTGTGTCTGTGTCTGTGTCTGTGTCTGTGTCTGTGTCTGTGTCCGTGTCCGTGTCCGTGTCTTTGTGTCTGTGTCTGTGTCTGTGTCTTGTCTGTGTCTGTGTCTGTGTCTGTGTGTGTGTCTGTGTCTGTGTCTGTGTCTTGTCTGTGTCTGTGTCTGTGTCCGTGTCCGTGTCCGTGTCCGTGTCCATGCCTGTGTCTGTGTCTGTGTCTGGGTCTGTGTCTGTGTCTCTGTGTCTGTGTCTGTGTCTCTATGTCTATGTCTATGTCTTGTCTGTGTCTGTGTCTGTGTCTGTGTCTGTGTCTGTGTCTGTGACTGTGTCTGTGTCTGTGTCTGTCTCTCTGTCTGTGTCTGTGTCTGTGTCTGTGTCTGTGTCTGTGTCTGGGTCTGTGTCTCTGTCTGTGTCTGTGTCTCTGTCTGTCTGTGTCTGTGTCTGTGTCTGTGTCTCTGTGTCTGTGTTTGTGTCTGTGTCTGGGTCTGGGTCTGTGTCTGTGTCTGTGTCTGTGTCTCTGTCTGTGTCTGTGTCTGTGTCTGTGTCTGTGTCTGTGTCTCTGTCTGTGTCCGTGTCTGTGTCCGTCTGTGTCTGTGTCTGTGTCTGTGTCTCTGTCTGTGTCTATGTCTTGTCTGTGTCTATGTTTGTGTCTGTGTCTGTGTCTGTCTCTGTCTCTGTGTCTCTGTCTGTGTCTGTGTCTGTCTGTGTCTGTCTCTGTGTCTGTGTCTGTCTGTGTCTGTGTCTGTGTCTGTGTCTGTGTCTCTGTCTGTGTCTGTGTCTGTGTCTGTGTCTGTGTCTGTGTCTCTGTCTGTGTCCGTGTCTGTGTCCGTCTGTGTCTGTGTCTGTGTCTGTGTCTCTGTCTGTGTCTATGTCTTGTCTGTGTCTATGTTTGTGTCTGTGTCTGTGTCTGTCTCTGTCTCTGTGTCTCTGTCTGTGTCTGTGTCTGTCTGTGTCTGTGTCTGTGTCTGTGTCTGTCAGTGTCTTCTGTCTGTGTCTGTGTCTGTGTCTGTGTGTGTGTCTGTGTCTGTGTCTGTGTCAGTGTCTCTGTCAGTGTCTGTGTCTGTGTCTGTGTCTGTGTCTGTGTCTGTGTCTGTGTGTGTGTCTGTGTCTGTGTCTGTGTGTGTGTCTGTGTCTGTGTCTGTGTCTGTGTCTGTGTCTGTCTGTGTCTGTGTCTGTGTCTATGTCTATGTCTATGTCTATGTCTGTGTCTGTCTGTGTCTATGTGTCTGTGTCTGTGTCTCTGTCTGTGTCTGTGTCTGTGTCTGTGTCTGTGTCTCTGTCTGTGTCTCTGTCTGTGTCTGTGTCTATGTCTGTGTCTCTATCAGAATAAACCTACATTTCTCTGAAAATGGAAGCATCTGTTCTGTTCGAGGCACATATCCCACTCAACCTTGTTTATCTGGCCCCGGCCGGTGTGGCTCAGTGGATAGAGCGTCGGCATGCTGGACGGGAGGGTCCCGGGTTCGATTTTCCGGTCCAGGGCCTGGACCTGGGTGGCTGAGGGCACACCCCCACTGGGGGGGCGTGCAGGAGGCAGCGGATGGATGTTTCTCTCTCATCATCGATGTGTCTGACTCTCTCTCTCCCTCTCCCTTTCTCTCTGTGTATCGGGCCCGGGCTGGCCGCGGAGGCGGACAGGCTGGCTGTGTGTCTCTTACCCGAGGTCTCGGATGTGGAGAAAATACTGGACATTTTCCGGGGCG
>NW_028182221.1:5000-12500 GCF_964339955.1 Pipistrellus hanaki | reverse complement strand
AGATAGATAAATAGATAGATATAGATACATAGATACATAGATAGATAGATAGGTACATAGATAGATGAGATAGATAGAGAGAGATAATAGATTAGATAGATAGATGGATAGATAGATAGATATAGATAGATGATAGATACATAGATAGATGAGATAGAGATTGATAGAGATAGATAATAGATTAGATAGGTAGATGGATGGATAGATAGATAGTAGATAGATAGACAGATATAGATAGATGAGATAGATAGATAGAGAAACACCCACCAGCTGCCTCCTGCACGCCCCCCACTGGGGATGTGCCCTCAGCCACCCAGGCCCATGCCCTTGACCGGGAATCGAACCCGGGACCCTTCCGCCCGCAGGCCGATGCTCTACCCACTGAGCCACAGTGGCCTGGGCTTGTGTTTCCCGTTTATCTCTGTGGCATCGACACCATCAGGGTCTGGGTAAGGGGTCCCGAAGGCGCCCAAACTGGTGTGGCTCAGTGGCTAGAGCCTCGGTCTGCGGACGGAAGGGTCCCGGGTTCGATTCCCAGTCAAGGGCATGGGCCTCGGTGGCTGAGGGCACATCCCCAGTGGGGGGCGTGCAGGAGGCGGCTGGTGGATGTTTCTCTCTCATCATCGATGTTTCTGGCTCTCTGTCCCTCTCCCTTCCTCTCTGTGAAAAAAAAAAAAATCAATACGATCTAATTTAAAATCGATACATCGATCGCCCTCACCCGGATGGTCACGGGTCCCCTCTTCCCGCCGCTCATCCCGCACTTGATGTCGGTGCTGTTGGCGATGCAGTCCCAGGTCAAGGTCATGGTCCAGGGGTCGAAGCTGAGGTTCAGGCCGGGCTCCTCGGGGGGCAGATCTGGAAGAGGAGGCCCCGGGGTTTCAAAAAGGACCTGATCGCCCCCCAACTGCCCTCCCCTGCAGGCCTGATGGCCCCTAACTGCCCTCCCCTGCAGGCCTGATCGCCCCCCAACTGCCCTCCCCTGCAGGCCTGGTCGCCCCCAACTGCCCTCCCCTGCAGGCCCGGTCGCCCCTAACTGCCCTCCCCTGCAGGCCTGGTCGCCCCTAACTGCCCTCCCCTGCAGGCCTGGTCCCCCCTAACTGCCCTCCCCTGCAGGCCTGCTCGCCCCCAACTGCCCTCCCCTGCAGGCCTGGTGCCTCTGAACTGCCCTCCCCTGCAGGCCTGGTCGCCCCCAACTGCCCTCCCCTGCAGGCCTGGTGCCTCTGAACTGCCCTCCCCTGCAGGCCTGGTCGCCCCTAACTGCCCTCCCCTGCAGGCCTGGTCCCCCTAACTGCCCTCCCCTGCAGGCCTGGTCCCCCCTAACTGCCCTCCCCTGCCTCCCTGACCACCCAGGCCCATGCCCTTGACCGGATGGAATCGAACCCGGGACCCTTCCGCCCGCAGGCCGACGCTCTACCCACTGAGCCACACCGGCTTCGGCTCACAGACACGTTTTATTTATTATTATTATTATTATTTTTTTTAAAAAAAGAATAAAATAAAGGCGAGAGGTTAGACGGGACTCACCCTGGAGGTGCTGGGTCAGAAGGAAGGCCGGATCGAGCAGTGTGCACACCAGGGTGGCCGTCACCAGGGCACCCATGGGTGGGGGGTGAGGTGGGGTGCGGTGGGGGGGCTGCCGGACGGACAGAGACCTGGAGGGAGACAGAGGCGGCGTCTGGGCAAAGCTGCTCTCCAAGGGGGTCAGGCCGAGGCCGGGGTGGCTCAGTGGGCAGAGCGTCTTTCCTGCGGACGGAAGGGTCCCGGGTTCGATTCCCCGGGTCAAGGGCACAGGCCCAGGGTGCGGGCTCCATCCCCAGCCAGCAGGGGGCGTGCAGGAGGCGGCCGGTCCCTGATTCTCTCTCCTCGTGGGTGTTTCTCTCTCTCCCTCCCTCTCTGAAATCAGTTAAAAATACTTATATTTAAACACACACACACACACACACACACAGACACACAGACACAGACACACACACAGACATAGGGCACACACACACACACAGACACAGGACACACACACACAGACACACACACACACACACACAGGACACACACACAGACACAGGACACACACACAGACACAGGACACACACACAGACACACACAGAGACACACACACAGGACACACACACACACACACAGAACACACACACACAGGACACACACACACAGATACAGGACACACACACAGACACACACAGACACAGGACACACACACACACAGGACACACACACAGACACAGGACACACACACACACAGACACACACACAAGACACACACACACACAGGACACACACACAGACACACACACAAGACACACACACACACAGGACACACACACAGACACACACACAAGACACACACACACAGACACACACAAACAGACAGGACACACACACACAGGACACACACAGATACATACACACACACACAGGACACACACACACACACAGACACACACAGACACAGGACACACACACACAGACACAGGACACACACACAGACACACACAGACACAGGACACACACACACAGACACAGGACACACACACAGACACACACAGACACAGGACACACACACAGACACACACAGACACAGGACACACACACACACACAGGACACACACACAGACACAGGACACACACACAGACACAGAACACACACACACAGGACACACACACACAGATAGGACACACACACAGACACACACAGACACAGGACACACACACACACAGGACACACACAGAACACAAAGGACACACACACACACAGGACACACACACAGGACAAACACACACACAGGACACACACACAGGACACACACACACAGGACACACACACACAGACACAGACACACACACAGGACACACACACACACAGGACACACACACAGACACACACAGACACAGGACACACACACACACACACAGGACACACACACACACAGGACACACACACAGACACAGGACACACACAGACACAGGACACACACACACAGATAGGACACACACACAGACACACACAGACACAGGACACACACACACACAGGACACACACACAGAACACACAGGACACACACACACACAGGACACACACACAGACACACACAGACACAGGACACACACACAGACACAGGACACACACACAGAGGACACACACACAGACACAGGACACACACACACAGACACACACACACAGGACACACACACACACACTCACTCACACACACAGACACACACAAACACACACACACAGACAGGACACACACACACAGAACACACACAGACAGACACAGGACACACACACAGACACACACAGACACAGGACACACACAGACACACACAGACACAGGACACACACAGACAGAACACACACACACAGGACACACACACAGACACACACAGACACAGGACACACAGACACAGGACACACACACACAGGACACACACACACAGGACACACACACAGACACATACACAGGACACACAGGACACACACACACAGACAGGACACACACACAGGACACACACACAGGACACACACAGACACACACACACACAGAACACACACACACACACAGGACAAACACACACACAGGACACACACACAGGACACACACACAGGACACACACACACACAGATAGGACACACACACACACACACAGGACACACACACACTGGACACACACACACTGGACACACACACACAGGACACACACACACACAGGACACACACAGACACACACACACAGGACACATACACACACACAGGACACACACACACAGGACACACACACACTGGACACACACACACTGGACACACACACACAGGACACACACACACACAGGACACAGACACACACACACAGGACACATACACACACACAGGACAAACACACAGGACACACACACACACATACAGGACACACACACATACAGGACACACACAGAGACACACACACAGGACACACACACAGGGCACACACACAGAGACGGGACACACACACACAGGACACACACAGACACACACACACACAGGGCACACACACACATACACAGGACACACACACAGACACACACAGACACAGGACACACACACACACAGAACACACACACTCACACACACACACACACACACACGCACACACCCTGTCTCTGTCCTGATGTCACAGCCTCCTCGCCCAGCTCGGCCCTCGCCCCCGGCCTGGCTCTCGGTTCTGTTTCTCCAAAGTCACGTCCTGCTCCGGAGCCGCCCCATCGGTTCTGCTTTCTGGCTCCCTGGAGAGAAATGGTCACCCCACATCGGGGTGTGTCCTGTCTGTGTGTGTGTGTCCTGTGTCTGTGTGTGTGTGTCCTGTGTCTCTGTGTGTGTGTGTGTGTCCTGTGTGTGTGTGTGTGTGTGTGTGTCCTGTGTGCATGTGTATGTGTGTGTGCCCTGTGTGTGTGTGTGTCTGTGTGTGCCCTGTGTGTGTGTGTCCTGTGTGTGTCTCTGTGTGTGTCCTGTATGTGTGTGTGTCCTGTATGTGTGTGTGTCCTGTGTGTTTGTCCTGTGTGTGTGTATGTGTCCTGTGTGTGTGTGTCTGTGTCCTGTGTGTGTGTGTGTCCTGTGTGTGTGTGTCCAGTGTGTGTGTGTCCTGTGTGTGTGTGTCCTGTGTGTGTGTATGTGTCCTGTGTGTGTGTGTCTGTGTGTGTCCTGTGTGTGTGTGTGTCCTGTGTGTGTGTGTCCAGTGTGTGTGTGTCCAGTGTGTGTGTGTCCTGTGTGTGTGTGTGTGTCCTGTGTGTGTGTATGTGTCCTGTGTGTGTGTGTGTGTGTGTCTGTGTAACTGTGCGCCCTTTGGAAACCAAAAATCACCCCCAAAACGCGCCCCGTTTCTGCACCATCCAGCCCTCCTCCCTGTGGTCTGAGCCGCAGACCTCCGTCTCGGGGTGCTGGGGGGCCCCCCAGGGACCCAGGGGCCCCTCCCGGCCTCGCCGTTCTCGCGCGCAAACTTGTGTCCAATTTGGAGAGACACGTGCGCGCCTGCGCGCTTGGCTACAGGGACGCAGGTTTTTGGGGGCGCGTGCAGGGAAGGGGACCCAGGTTTTGGGGGTGTCCCCGCGGGCACCGCAGGTCTGAGCAGTAGACTTCTCTCTTGGGATGCTGGGCGGGGGGGCGTCCCTCAGGGACCAAGGGGCCCCTCTCTCCCTGGTCCAGGCTCCTCCCTGCCTCGCCTTTCTCGCGCGTAAAGTTGTGTTCAATTTGGAGAGAGAAGCCAGCGCTTGCGCTCTTGGCCACGGAGCCAGGATGCTGGGGGCTCGCGCGCAGGGAAGGGGGACGCGGGTACCCACCCTCCCCTCACCCAGGTATCTCCTCTTCCTGCGCCTTTGGAAACCAAAAATCACCCCCAAAAACGCGCCCCGATTCTGCAGCACCATCCAGCCCGCCTCCCTGCAGTCTGAGCAGCAAGAATCGAGACCTCCCTCTTGGGGTGCTTGAGGGGGACCCCCAGGGACCAAGGGGCGCCTCTCTCGCTGGTCCAGGCCCCTCCCGGCCTCTCCTTTCTCGCGCGCAAACTTGTGTCCAATTTGGAGACACGCGCGTGCGCTTGCGTTTGGCGCCGGAGCCAGGATGCTGGGGGCTCGCGCGCAGGGAAGGGGGACCCAGGTTTTTTGGGGGCGTCGCCGCAGGTACCCTCCCAGCATCGCCTTTCTCGCGCGCAAACTTGTGTCCAATTTGGAGACACGCGCGCGCGTGCGTGCGCTTGCGTTTGGCGCCGGAGCCAGGATGCTGGGGGCGTGCGCGCGAGCGCAGGGAGGAGGGGACGCAGGTTTGGGGCAGGGGGTGTCCTCTCGGGTCTTGGCAGGTGCACCCCATCCTGTTTCCCCTCCTTTTCCCCTCATCACTGCACCCTCATCCTCATTTCTGCTATTCTGAGCCGGACAAGGTCACCCCCCAAAATAAGACCTACGTCCAGGTTTCCTTCTGAGTGAAATATAAAGGCATCCAACCCGAAAATAAGGCCCGGCCCCCACCCGCCCCAACTAGGCTAACCATGAGAGATTATAGATAGATAGATAGATAGATAGATAGATAGATAGATAGATGATAGATAGATAGATAGATGATTGATTGATAGATAGATAGATGATTGATAGATAGATAGATAGATGATTGATAGATAGATATATAGATAGATAGATGATTGATAGATAGATAGATAGATGATTGATAGATAGATAGATAGATGATTGATAGATAGATAGATGATTGATAGATACATAGATAGATAGATAGATAGATAGATAGATAGATGATAGATAGATAGATGATTGATAGATAGATAGATAGATAGATAGATGATTGATAGATAGATAGATAGATAGATAGATGATTGATAGATAGATAGATAGATGATTGATAGATAGATAGATGATAGATAAATGATTGATAGATAGATAGATAGATAGATAGATGATTGATTGATAGGTAGATAGATGATTGATAGATAGATAGATAGATGATTGATAGATAGATAGATAGATAGGTAGATAGATAGATTATAGATAGATAGATAGATGATTGATAGATAGATGATTGATAGATAGATAGATAGATAGGTAGATAGATAGATTATAGATAGATAGATAGATGATTGATAGATAGATGATTGATAGATAGATAGATATATTGATTGACTTCCGAGAGGAAGGGAGAGGCAGAGAGAGAGAGAGAAACATCCCTGAGGACAGAGAATCAGGGACCAGCCGCCTCCTGCACGCCCCCCACTGGGGATGCGCCCTCAGCCCCCACCGAGGCCCACGCCCTTGACCCCGGGCGGGAATCGAACCCGGGACCCTTCCTCCGTCCAGCAGACCCACCGACGGCTCTACCCACTGAGCCACACACACTGGCTCCGGCGAGCGTTTACACATGTTGAACGATCGGCGCTAACGGTTGATGGCTTTAGGTTCTTATAAAAAAAAAAATAAAATAAAATAAATAAGAAGGGAACTTAGGTAACCCCCCCCCCCCCCCGCCCCCCTGGAGTTCTTGCATCCACCACTTCCTGTTTCGGTTCTGGTTCCGCTTTCGGGCGGACGTAGGCCCGGCGGACAGTCCCTGACACTTGACTGATTTTTTTTTTCGAAAAAAAGCCCTTCACCAAACTCACACCTCCTCCTCCTCCTCCTTCTGCCTCCAGCACACCCGTCCCATCATTCTTCTTCACCGTCCGCCGACCTGGGGATTGTATTTTTCTTTAAAAAAACAAAAACAGCCGGGACCGGTGTGTGGCTCAGCGGATAGAGCGTCGGCCTGCGGATAGAAAGGTCCCGGGTTCGATTCCACCAGGTCAAGGGCATGGACCTGGGTGGTGGCTGAGGGCACATCCCCAGAGGGGGGCGTGTGCAAGGGGCAGCTGATCGATGACTCTCTCTCTCATCATCGATGTTTCTGACTCTCTATCCCTCTCCCTTCCTCTCTGTACAAAATCAATAAAAAAATAAATATATATTGAAAA
>NW_028182222.1:0-38603 GCF_964339955.1 Pipistrellus hanaki | reverse complement strand
GGGGCCATGGTGGAAGGGGGTGAACCCCAGACATTTTCTCAGTGGGAGGCCCCGAGCCCTTCCCACAGCAAACCCCAAAAGGCTTCCCGGTGGGTAAATGCTCCAGGCTTCAAGGGGCCTCTGACTTCCCCCCCCCCAACCTCCGGTGCCAAAGACCCACTGAGAAAACCGCCTTTCTCCTCCAGCCTCAGTTTACCGACGGCCGGTCCTGGCGGCGGGCCCGCGGGCTGGTGGGGTCTGTGGGGAAGCCCCGCGAAGGGCTGCTCCGGGGATGGGCACCAGCTCGCTCCCCAGACCTCTCCATCCCCCATCCCTGTACCGGCTCCTCCCCGGACCTCTCCATCCCTCATCCCTGTACCGGCTCCTCCCCGGACCTCTCCATCCCTCATCCCTGTACCGGCTCCTCCCCGGACCTCTCCATCCTTCCGTCCCTCCGTCCCTGTACCGGCTCACTCCCCGGACCTCTCCATCCCTCCGTCCCTGTACCGGCTCACTCCCCGGACCTCTCCATCCCTCATCCCTGTACCGGCTCCTCCCCGGACCTCTCCATCCCCCATCCCTGTACCGGCTCTCTCCCCGGACCTCTCCATCCCTCCGTCCCTGTACCGGCTCACTCCCCGGACCTCTCCATCCCTCATCCCTGTACCGGCTCCTCCCCGGACCTCTCCATCCCCCATCCCTGTACCGGCTCTCTCCCCGGACCTCTCCATCCTTCCGTCCCTCCGTCCCTGTACCGGCTCACTCCCCGGACCTCTCCATCCCTCCGTCCCTGTACCGGCTCACTCCCCGGACCTCTCCATCCCTCATCCCTGTACCGGCTCCTCCCCGGACCTCTCCATCCCCCATCCCTGTACCGGCTCCTCCCCGGACCTCTCCATCCTTCCGTCCCTCCGTCCCTGTACCGGCTCACTCCCCGGACCTCTCCATCCCTCCGTCCCTGTACCGGCTCACTCCCCGGACCTCTCCATCCCTCATCCCTGTACCGGCTCCTCCCCGGACCTCTCCATCCCCCATCCCTGTACCGGCTCACTCCCTGGACCTCTCCATCCCTCCGTCCCTGTACCGGCTCACTCCCCGGACCTCTCCATCCCCCATCCCTGTACCGGCTCACTCCCCGGACCTCTCCATCCCCCATCCCTGTACCGGCTCTCTCCCCGGACCTCTCCATCCCTCCGTCCCTGTACCGGCTCACTCCCCGGACCTCTCCATCCCTCATCCCTGTACCGGCTCACTCCCCGGACCTCTCCATCCTTCCGTCCCTCCGTCCCTGTACCGGCTCACTCCCCGGACCTCTCCATCCCGCAGGGCGAGCGATTTGCTTTATGGCGCCATCAATAACTGCCGGCCCCGGCCACATCCGTAATATTTAACGCACGTGGAGGGCGACAGAGACAGACGGGCATTCCCGATCCCAGCAGGCCATTCCGTCCGCTCACATCTGTCAGATAAATATTGTGGATCATTTCCCGTTTTCTTTATGGGCAAGTCTCCGTCGCTGAGCCTGGTCCGGGGGCTCCCACGTGTGTGGCCGCTTATGTGTATGTCCTAGTGTGTGCACAGGTGGGATGGACACATGTGGCTGATGTCTGTATCCTAGCGTGTGCACAGGCGGGATGCACACATGTGGCCGATGTTCGTGTCCTCATGTGTGCACAGGCGGGATGAACACATGTGGCCGATGTCCGTGTCCTAGCGTGTGCACAGGAGGGACGGGATGTGCACGGCCGGCTGAGGGCCTCTCCGCGCCTTGCCCACCGGCCCGCAGTGCGTCCACACGGGTTTTCCCGCCACGTGTTCCTGCAGCCACAGCGGCCCTCGAGGCGCTAGCTGTCCTCGCCCCTCACAGGACAGGAGGCCGAGGCTCAGAGGGCACCGTGGGCGAGCTGGTGGCTGGGCAGATGGTACCTCCGCCTGGTACCCAGTTTTCCAGTCTGTGGCCTGACGTTCTCCCTGGACTGGGTCTTCCCTGGCCCCTCCTGCCCACCCGCCTGGAGAGGCAGGAGGGGCGCAGCCCGCTGAAGGCAGACTCTGTGCCGTGGCTGCCCCGGGCTGCCCCGGGGTCTGACTGTTCTCTGCCGCGGTGACCCGACAGGGACAGGCTGCACACAGACAGGCTGGCCACGTCAAAGCCACGTGTGCTTGTGGGGACAAGGGCCCAGACCCCTGCGAGGTCCCGCTGGTCGCCAGCCTCAGGAGCCCCCGCCCGGCAGACACCCGCCTTTAAAAATATTATTCCCGGCGATCCGGAGACTGTTTACAAGACGGAGCGAGACAGGCGCGCGGAACGGGCCCAAGTCCCTTAAAGAGCGTCCTTCAGGGGGAACAGAGCCCCAAACAGAACACAGCGCTCTCAGATCCCAGGTGGTAAATAGATGGATATTACTACGAAAATAGCTCTGGCCGCTGCGCAGGCAGGAAGGCCGGGCGGGTTTTTCCACGGCTGGCTCGGACCCGGCCGCTCCAAGCCGGGCAGCCGCTGTCTGGGGAGGTGTCGTGTGTGTGTGTGTGTGTGTGTGTGTGTGTGTGTGTGTGTGTGACCGTTTGCACCAAAGGGGAGAGTGAGAATAGAAACACGGAGCCATGCCCGCATGTTCCAGCCGAGCCCTGGGGCCGGGCCCCTCCCTCTGCCGACTCCCAGGCAGGGCTCCTCTCCCGAGCACCCGCCACCCCACACCCCCACCCCGCACCCGCCACCCCGCAGGTGAGGGGGCCGGGAGAGCAGGCAGCGTCTGCAGCCGAGGCTGGCTGGCTGCCAGGCCTGCGGGGTGCTGGGCCCCGCTCCCGTCCACGTGTCCCCCGGGAGAGCGGCTGGGCTGGTGCCACCCCTGAGGTCTCTCTGGGGAACAGAGGCCCGCACACCCTGACAGCCTGGCCTGGGCCTCCCTGGAAAACTGCGCGTGGCTCCCCGTCTTCAGGCGCCGCCTGTGCCAAGCAGTCTCGAGTTTTTCCGTGGCAAGGGTGCCGTGGAGGCGGGGGGCGGGGAGGGCCAGGTGCGCTGCCCCGGCGGAGGCGCCCGCGGACGGGAGCCCGGCCTGCAGGCCTCCGGACGGTTTCCCACCAACGCCCGGCCTGCGTGCTCCGACCTGCTCGCCCCGGGGCCACCCGCAGCTCCGCCCGCTGCTCCCTCACCCGCCGCGGTGCCTCCCACCTCCGGGCCCTGCTCCTGCCTGTCCTCCTGCCTGGGGCGCCCTCACCCGCCTCCGCCAGCGGGAACTCCCGCCTCCGAAATGCAAGGCAGGAACCCGCCGCCCGCCGGGGGGCCGCCTGGCCGTGGCCTTGCTCTCCCGCACCCTCGCCGTCCCCGGGCTTCCTGTCTGCCCTCAGCTCCGTCCCAGGGAAAGTTCCCGTGGGCGTGTCCGGAGGGCGATCCGTCACCTCCTAACAGTGAAGGTAGAAGGCCGGGCCAGACTCTCCGTGTTATCTCCGTGAGTCAGCGGTGACTCAGGGAGGAAGGCGTGGCTCTCAGGTGAGGCCAGATGAGGAAACCGAGGCGCAGGGAGGAGAGCGGCCTGGTCAGGCGCCGGCTGGTCCTGCCTGTCGGTCTGGGACCACACCTGCACCCGAGTCCCCGGCCCAGCACAGCGGGCCCGAGCGGAGGTTTGCTAGAGGAGTGGCCCCAGCTCTGAAAACAGGGGCCATTCCTGCCCCCCTGCCCCTGCCCCTGCCCCTGCCCCGGAGCGAGGCTGGGCTGTCCACGGGGCAGTGGCAGGCAGCAGGTGGGCCTGCGCCACGGATCCCCGGCTCATCCATGTCCTTCGATGGCCCAGAGCAGGGTTTCCCAACGTGGGGTACCGGGGGGGCCATTTGATTTTTAAGAGGGACAGTTCCAGAATGTGTTTACTAAGGGCCCAGTGCATGGAATTTGTGCATGAGGGGGGTGTGTGTGTCTCCCAGCTCAGCCTGCATCCTTTTGCAATCCAGGACCCCTCAGATCGGGATGTCTGACTGCCGGTTTAGGCCTGATCCCACACAGGGCCTAAACTGGCAGTCAGACATCCCTTTTGCAATCCCGGACTGCTGGCTTCTAACCACTCGCCTGCCCGCCCCTCACCACTTGCCCGCTGCCTACCTGATTGCCCCTAACCACCTCCCCCTCAGCCCCAGCCACTATAGCTTTGTCCAGAAGGATGTCCGGAAGGTTTTTTGGCTGCCTGGTCTAATTAGCATATTACACTCTTATTATTATAGACATTGTGATATATTTATGCACTTCAGTTCTCTATTGGATGTTTCTGAAACTTTATTTGCTGCTTTTTATCACTTCACATTATTATTATTATTTTTAACAATTTCCTAGCGATTTCTTCCTCCATACTTCAACGGTCCTTTCGTCTTTTCTCTCTCTCATGGGTGCCGTGTTCTTTGGAAGCTTGCTTAGACCAAGTTCATGGCCCTTGAGGCTTCCTGCACGTGACTAGGAGTCACTCCTTGAAAAATGAGAATGACATGTCCCAGGGGGTGTCAGGGTTTTAGACGCTCAGGTGGGGTGGCCAAAAGAGGTTGGGAACCCCTGGTCCAGAGGTTCCGAGGACAGGTTCTGGTTCCACTGCCTGCGCTGTGCCATCCTGTCACCTCTCCTGGCCTCACTGCCCTCACTGGTCAGGTGGGTTAGCAGTACCCACTGCCCACCAGTGGTTGGGGTGACAAGCAAACCATTTTCTGGTGCCACGGCCAAGGGCACGCCAGGGGCGATGGAGACAGGCCCGAGGACCAGGCTGACCCACGGCACGCACCCCGTGTGCGTCAGTGGGCCTAGGTTTGCTCCGTGTCCAACCCGTCCCCCGTGATGCCGCCCCCAGCCCTGGAGGGAGGGAATCAGGGCTAACCGGGCGGGGGCTGCAGGGAGGGGCGGGCACCGGAGGAGGTGTGTGTGTGCTGGGGGCCAGGTGGGCAGAGGGCCCAGGAGCCAGCACGGAAGAGTTCTTCCAGAGCGGGCCTCAGCTGTGGCCTGGGGGTGTGCGGGGGGGGGGGGGGCCTCCCCAGCCAGTGCTGCCCCCAGACCTCCAAGGGGTTCCTGCCCAGAGGCAGTTAGCGCTTCCCTCCTGGACAGGCCCCCCCTGGGCAGGCCCCTCCTGGGCAGGCCCCTCCTGGGCAGGCCCCTCCTGGGCAGGCCCCTCCTGGACAGGTTGCCCCGGAGGTGGGCCCTGGTACTCCCCCATTTCTCAGAGGGGCAAGTGCTGCCCAGCGTGCGCCTGACTCCGGTCCCGCGGGGCAGTGAGCACCAGGCGGGAGGGCCCCCGGGGGGCTGTGTCTGTGTCTGGGCAGCCAGGAGGGCCATGCCACCCTCTCCATTACCCCCTGGCCCCAGGGCCACCCCAGGAGCCTTAGGTAAGCTCTCTGCCCCAGAGCCCGGGCCAGCAATGGGAAGGCAGGTCCAGGTGGCAGCGAACTGGTGCGGGTGGTGAGAGGAAGCCGCCTGAGCGGGCCGGCCTGGAGCGGGGCGCAGGGGGGGCGGGAGCGGGGCACAGGGGGGGCGGGAGCGGGGCGCAGGGGGGGGCGGGAGCGGGCGCAGGGGAGGCGGGAGCGGGCGCAGGGGGGGGCGGGAGCGGGCGCAGGGCGGTGGGCCGGCCTGGAGCGGGGCGCAGGGCGGTGGGAGCGGGGCGCAGGGGGGGCGGGAGCGGGCGCAGGGCGGTGGGCCGGCCCGGAGCGGGGCGCAGAGGGGTGCAGGTAACTCACGGCCCCCCCAGCTCCAGCCGCCCAGGCTGCCGGGGGCCGGCGGCTCCCTTCCATTTCCACACAAACCCCGAATTTAAAAGTCGGAGCAGAGGACGACCCAGGGCACAAAAATAGCCGCAGCCACAAAGTCAGGGCTCCGCTCCCGGCTCCTCCCGGCCCGGTGCCTCCCCAGGGGTCCCCGGGGTGGCCCCACGTGCAGCGGAAACGGCGCCCCCGCGGCCGTCCTGGGGATGGGGTCCCCTCCGGTGTTTGCTCTCCCGGCGGGAAGTGCGGGGAGGACGGAGCCTGGGGGGGCCCAGAAGAGCCCCCCCCCCCCCCCGCCTGCTCCCCGGGGAGCCGGACCCGCTCCCGCCCCGGGCTCGGCGCCGGCCTCAGGGTCCCCGCGGCCGCGGCGGAGCGGGTCGCCGGCAGCTTTGTGCGGCGCAGACAATGGCCCGCCGCGCGCTCCGGCCTCCCCTCCGCCGCCCGCCCAGCGGCGTTTTTATTTTCTTTCTTTTTTTTTGGCAGCAGCGGAGGAGCTCTGCCCCCGCCGCCCCGCCCCCGCGGCCCCGGGAACCCCGGGCGGAGGCAAACTTGCAAGTTTGCACGGCGCTGGCGGGCTCGCCGGGACGCGGCGGCGGGGGCGCGGGCCGCGGGCGCGCGCGGGGGCGGGGGCGCGCGGCGGGCGGGCGGGGCCGCGGGCGGGGCGGCGGCGCTGCGCCGAGTCCGCGCCCGTCGCGGGCCCCCCGCCGCCCCCCCGCGCCGCGGTCGGACGGAGCGGCCGGGCGGGCGGGGGCGCGCGGCGGGCGCGCGCACAAGTAGTTACATTGTTGGGCGACTTTTGCAACAACTCGCCGCGCCGCGGCCTCCGCGCGCCGCCGCCGCCCCGCCGCCGCCGGCTCCCGCCGCCCGGGCCCGGCCGGCCGCGCCGGGGGCCGCCGCGCTCCGCCGCCGCCATGGACACCAAGCACTTCCTGCCGCTCGGTGAGTGCGGGCGGCGGCGCGTCCTCGCCGCGGGCCCCGCCGGCCTCCGGAGTTGGGGCGCCGGGCCCGGGGCGGGGGCGCCAACTTTTACCCGCGCGCGGGCGGGGGGCGCGGGGCCGGGGCCGGGGCGGCGGGCGGGGGGTGCCCGGCCTGGCAGCCCGCGGCCGGGATCCCCGCTCCAGCCGGCGGCGGGGCCCGGGTCCGGCGGCGGAGCAACTTGTGCGCTCGCAGCCCCGGGGCCGCGATCGGGACGGCTCCGCGCCGCCGCCCGCAGGCCGCCGGGACCGGACCCTCCTCCCCGGAGCGGCGGGCGCGCCGGGCAGGGCCACTCCGGGGCCGGCCGCGGGGACGCGGGTCTGGGAGTCCGGTCCCGGCACGGGGCCCCTCTCCGGGCACTCGGGCGCCTCCGGGGCCTCCCTGGGCCGGCCCTGCACTCGGAGAAGGACGCCCGGAGGCCGGGTCAGCTTTCCGTCCTCCCTGGCCGCCCCGCTCCTGGCTCCCTGGCCGCCCGCTGCCTTCCCACCGGCCGGGACCCTCCGACCCCGGCTGGGTCCCTCCGACCCCGGCCGGGACCCTCCCGGGAGCAGGAGGGGGCCTGGCCCGGCGCCCCGGGCCGTGGGCTCGGGTCTTGGGCGCCGGGAGGCAGGGGGAGGCGGGAGACTTTACAAATGAGTGCCGGGAAGGGCCAGCAGCCAGGCTGTCAGGCCGGTGAGGGATTCGTCCTGGATGGAAATTAAAGCAGCTGATTCCGAGCGAACCCCACGGTCAGCCCCCTCCTCCCCACACACACAAACACTCCCCCGTCTGCCCTCTCTGCAGCCGGGTTGCAGCCTGGCCCTGGGCTGCTGGTCAGAGCCTGGCCCGGCTGCAGGGCCCTGGCCCCAGGGTGCAGGGCGAGGGTGGGCACGGGGCCACGGTGACTGCGAGGCTCCGGGGCTGTCAGATCCGAGACCCCCTCCTGACTATGACGAGGACCTGGGCTCCCCCGGCCCCCGCGGGCATGCGTGCCCATTTCACAGACAGGAAACCTGGTGGCCCCGGCGGAGGCCACAGGCTACAGGCCCCGTGGAGTGGGGCGTGTGGGGCAGGGACCAGCTGAGGTGTCTGTGACCTGCTGTCCGGCCTGGCGGGCCCGATGGGCTGACATCTCCCCATTAAAGCTTTGCATGTGCTCGCGCACGCATGTGCACGCACGCACACACACACACTCACTCACACACTCACATACACACACACACTCATATACACACACACACACACACACTCACATACACACTCACTCACACACTCACATACACACACACTCACACACACACACACACACACACTCACACACACACACACCCCCACCCCACACACACACACACAAACACACACACACACTCACACACACACTCACACACTCACAAACTCACACACACACACTCACTCACACACTCACATACACACACACTCACACACACACACACACTCTCACACTCACACACACACTCACATACACACACATACTCACACTCACATACACACACACTCACACACACACACACGCTCACACACACACACACACACACACACACACAGGGCCCTGTCCCTGACGGCCTGGGAGCCGGCCCGGGGGGCCCAGGTTGCAGGGTGGGTGCCAGCGGCCCTGCAGGAGGAGCCACTGCCCAGGACCCCGATGGACACCCCGCACCGCCAGGAGGCTGCAGGCTTCTCCCCACACACGCCCGTGGCCTTGGGGCGGTCCGCACACCAGGCCTGAGCGGGTACGGGCTCTGAGTACGTTTTATTTTTCCTGAGCCCGTGGCCGGCGCCGAGGTCCAGCGGAGTGGAAGGGCCGTTTAAGCGGCCAGTGGCCTGAGCCCCTTGCCAGCACGGCCTAACCCCCCTGAGGGGTGGGGGGGAGGGGTGGGAGGCCTGGCCCGTGCCCCCCTCGTAGTTGTCCGGCCACGTCCAGGGCCTCGGGCCCCAGGCTTCCTCCTCCCGGGCCGTGGGGCTCGGTGGGTGCTGTGAGGCTCGGTGGGTGCCGTGGGGCTCGGTGGGTGCTGTGAGGCTCGGTGGGTGCCGTGGGGCTCGGTGGGTGCGGTGGGCACTTGCCCTCACCCGCCCAGGGCCTCCCAGCTGCCGCCTGCTCAGCCCCCTGGCGAGGGGCGGCATGAGCCCACGGTGCAGGTCTGGAGGCCGAGTGACCCCCCCAGGTGCCCCTGCCGACTGCCCCCGCTGCCGGGCCAGCCAGGGGCCCACCCTTTGGCGGGCGAGGCTGTGCTGCCATCGGCCTGGGCAGCAGGGCTGGGTGGCAGCGGGACTGGGTGTCTGGGATCTGGGACCACACCAGACCCTCCCGGCAGCGAGTGACCCACTTGCCCGGGGAGGGCCGGGTGGCCGCAGCAGAGCGGCAGGCACACTGGCCACCCTCCCGGGGGCTCGTGGGACCCGGGCGAGCCTGGAGCCCTGGCGAGGGGCTTCTGGTAACACCGGAGCCTCCGGGACCCAAAATAGAGCGCGTCCCGGGGCCTCCCGAAATAACAGGTCACGTGACTCCCGGAGGCCGGGCCGGAGTCCTGCCCAGGCAGCTCTGCCTCGCCGCCCGGGCCCTGCCGGCTGCGGCGTTGTTTGGTGAGCTCCGAGGGGCTCTGTTTGTTGACGGGGGAGCGTCGGGGTGCGAGAAGCGCTCTCAGATGTGGCCGGGCCATGGCCGTGGCCTTGCCGCCTGCATCCTGCCCCGGGGCTGGCCGTCGGCCCGGGCCCAGCGTGCGGCCCCGTCCCCCGCTGCCAGGCCATGGGTGGGACCAGCCGGGGCCCCCGGGACGGCCGGCGCCCTGAGCCAGGGTGAGGCCGCTCCACCAGCTCTTCCGGCTGCGCCTGTCCTTCGGGGCCCGTGGGAGGCGGCACCTCCTCCAGGAAGCCCTCTGCCTGCCCGCCTGGGCACCCACCCACCCCCTCTGGCTGGGGGGGCAGTTTCGGTGGGTGGTCTTCGTTTCCTCTCCCGGGAAGGAGGCCTGGGGGCGGGCGGTAGTGGAATTACTGTGCGTGCACAGGCGGTCGGTGCCCGGGCGGCCCCTGCCCGGGGCAGACTGGGCGTGCAGGCCGGGGGCTGCGGCACCAGGAGAGGCCCCGGGGGAGTGCGGGGGGATGGATGGGAGCTAAAGGAAGGGGGGCTGGGGGTGGTGGTGGCCGGTAGGCCGCGCAGAGCACTGGAAGCTGCTGAGGGTCTTAGGTCTGTGGCCGCGTGGGCTCTTTCCGCGGTGGGCGTCTCAGAGCCGAGGCCAGCACTGGCAGCTGGCCGTGCTCAGGGCGAGAGGGGTCTTCCCCGTGGCGCCCGCAGGGGCAGCACAGCGGCTGGGCTCGGAGGACAGAGCGGAGCCCGCCGCTGCCTCGGGCCAGGGCTCCGCAAGCCGGGACCTGCCCTCCCTTCTCCACTCCCTCCTCCCTTCCCCCTCCTGGCTCCCCGTGTGGGGCTCACAGCGCCTCCCTGGCCAGGCCTCGAGGTGGCCCTTAACGGGTCTATTTCCATGGGAACTGGCCACCGTGAGGCGGGGGTGGGCAGGGTGCTCCAGCCCGGCCGGCTGGACTGCGGGCTGGCATGTGTTTGGGGCTCCCCTGCCAGACCTTTGCCCTGGCGTTTGCTAAGCAGGTCAGGTTCAGGGATGCTGGGGAGGGGTGGAGAGAGGGCGTCCCTGCACCGCCCCCCTTCCCTGCCTGCGCCCCCTGCCCCGCTTCCCTGCCTGTGCCCGCCCCCTGCTTCCAGCATTCAACCTTAACTTTTCCTCCCCTGCCCCCCCTCCCGCCCCCCCCTTCCTCCTCCCCCTCCTCCTCGCGTGTAGGCCCCTGTGTCACTTGCTGTCCCACCCGCTCTCTCTGGAAGGATGTGGCCATCCCTTGGGGGGACCCCAGGAGCTGTACCTTCCTGGGGGGCTGTGCCCTGTGCTGGCCAGGCCACCGGGGTCCTTCCCTGTCCTTGTTTCTGGGTGTGTGGCCTGCCCGTCCACCGCGGAGCCGCCCCGTCCATCCGTAAAGTGGACGCACGTCCGGGCTCTCCGGGGCCTGGCAGAGCGGGTTCATGGGGCCTGTCCCTCTGCTCCTGCCCAGCCAGGTTGGGGCCGGGCGGGCGGGCCGGAGTATTGGACCAGCTGAGCAGGGGTGACGGCTGGTGCCCCAGCGTGCGCGGCAGCTTCAGGAACGGGGTCCCCCGCACGGCCTCTCCCCGAGGCCCACAGGGGGCAGGTGGGACCGGGGCCCGCGGGACACCCATCCGAGCCTGGTGCGCCGCTCTGAGCCGTGTGCCCGCGCCTCCCAGCCGGGAAATTGCGCCCCGGAGTCAGAGCGGGTGTCTGCTCAGCAGCCAAGTGGTGTGAAATGGAGCAGAAAGCGGCTGCATGACACCCGCCGGCCGTGCAGGGAGCATGGGGTGCGCACACGCGTGCAGGGCCTGGGCGTGCGGCTCGCGCGTGCTCACACTCCTGCCCAGCTCCCTGCCTGCAGCTCCGTCCCCACTGTTTGTTGTGTGTCCCTGTGTCTGTGTCCCTGTGTCTGTGTGTCCGTGTGACTGTGTGTCCCTGTGACCTGTGTCCTGTGATTCTGTGTCCCTTTGATCCCCTGACCCTGTGTCTATGTGTTCCTATGATCCCACGTTCTGTGACCCTGTGTCCCTGTGATTGTGTGTCATTGTGTCTGTGTGACCCTGTGACTCTGTGTTCCTGTGTCTATGTCCGTGTGATCCCGTGTCCCTGTGACTGTGTGTCCGTGTCCGTGTGTCTGTGTGCCTGTGCGAGGTGGCTGCTCGGGCCTGAGTGCCCGTGGAGATGTGGGCGGGTCTCCCCGTCGCCTGCCCTCCCGTGTTCCTGTCGTCCGTCCCCCCCCCCCCCCCGCTGAGGCCCCGCTGTGCGCCGGGGACTGGATTCCCCGGCCGCGTGGAGGCTCCGAGCTGCGCGTGAGCTGTGGGAAGCGGAGCCTCCGGAGGCCGGCCTGGCTCTGTGCTGGGCCCGGCCGGGGCCCCAGGCGGCTGCACACGGAGTTCCCCGCTGGGGGCCCGGAGCGCCCGCTGAGCAGGCCTGTCCGGGCGGGGTGCTGCCCCCGGCCCTGCCGGCCCTCAGCGGCCTGGGCCCGGCTGCTCCTGGGCTGTTCTGCTCCGTGGACGCTGAGGGGAGGCTCGCCCTGTCTGCTCTGCCCTCTCCACCCGGGAAGGCGTGTGCGGACGAGACCCTCGGACCCCTCGGACCTCGGCCAGGGTCCCTGGGTGGGGGTGGGGCAAGCGGGTCTGTTGATGGATTGGTGCCCACCTCCTGCCCTCCCCCCATAGGAGCTGTCTGGAAGCAAATTCCCAGGGACCTGGGCGTGGCTGGGAGTGGTGGGGGTTGGGCAAGGATGGTCACACGGTCCCTAAGGCTGGGTGGGGCCTTGGTTATACTGTGGCCTCCACCCCAACACACATTTACACACACGTGCACACAAACACACATGATGGTGTGAACACACAGTGCACAACATGCATTCACACATGGTCACACAAACACATGAGCACACAGACACGTGCGTACACACATAATCACAAACGCAACCACACAGATGGGTGTACAAGCACGCACATAAAACACAGACATGCTTACACACATGTGCTTACATGACCACAAATGTGAACACACGCACAGGCAGACCTGGCATACACACACACTGGCACACATGTCCACACATGCCCGCGCCCAGCCTTCGTAGCAGGTCCTGACCGTCTCCACAGCTCCGTCTGCAGCAGGAGCCACGTTTGCCGCTGGGTCACGCCCCCCGGCGCCCGGGCCCGCCTGCTCCTGCGTCTCTGGTTCTGGTGCTGCTGGTGCTGGTGCTGGTGCTGGTTGGGACTCGGGAGGCAGAGTGGCAGCAGGTGGAGGGGGGCCTCCCGGGCAGAGACAGAGGCCAGAGGCTGCGGTGGCTGCAGCGGAGATGACAGCGGAGGTGACGCCGTGAGAGGAGGCAGGAGAGACCTGGAGCGGGGGCCCTGGGCGGGCCCGGCGCGGGGGGCCCGGGCCGCGGTGCTGCGGGCACAGCCATGCTCCCGGTTGGAATTGAGCCTCCGGCTCTGGGCAGAGGGTGGGCTGGAGGCGGGCAGGGCTGGAAGGAGCAGGGTCCCAGGAGGCTTGGCGCCCGAAATGGCACGTCCCCGAGTGGCCTGTTCCCCCTTCTGCTGCCGGGATGGGAGGGGGAGGAGGGGAACCCACCCCCGCTCTTGCTCTCGTCCTCGGAGAGATGCCGGGGCTTGCTCGGTCAGCTGTGGTCTCCAGCCGTGCCTCAGTCTCCCTGACGGTGCCCGGCCTGGGGCTGGCGGTGACGGGCTCCGGCCAGGCGGTGTGTGAGCCCGCAGCGCCGAGGGGCGGGGAGAGCGGGCTGGGCCCGGGCCAGGCGGTGAGTGAGCCCGGTGCGCGCGGACCAGCCCCCGGAGTTCACAGCCGCCGTGTGGGCTCGCTGTAATGAGGTTACTGATTCAACCGGCTTCCCGCCCCGCGCCCGACGGGGGGGCCGGCGCCCCGGGAGGGCCTAAGTGTCTGTAATTGACCAATTTAGCTCCGGAGGCCGCACTGGCCCCGGGCAGGGTCAGGCGGTGACAGGCCAGGTGGCCGCCGTGGCTGCACTCTCTCCCCCGGACGCCCTCCGGACCCCGAGTCTCCGTCCGGGACCCGCCGCCTGCCCTCTCACCTGCGGGCGGGACCCGTCGGACGCCTGGCTCTTGGGCAGGGTGAGCACTGGCCTCCACCGTCCGTGTGTGGGGGGAGAGGTGGTCTGGGGCAGCGGCTGTGTGGTAGTGAGGGCTCAGGACGTGCCGGCCGCCCTCCTTGTCCGTCGTCTCTCGTTTCCGAGGTGCCCTGAGGGCAGGGCGGCCGGGGCAGTGGGGAACGGAGGGTCCAGCCCTCTCCAGCAAGGCCGCCTCCCGGGGCCTGGCACCTGCCCTGCAGCTGCTGCCCCCGGAGGCAGGACTGGGGGGACCGCGCTGTCGGTGTGGGGCAGGGCCGGCCCAGGCGCTGGTGGCGGGCCAGGGTGGCAGAGTTTGGGGCCGGTTCCTCAGGAAATGGCTCTGTTCCCACCTCTGTTGAGGCACAGGGCCTGGGTGGGGGGCGAGGGAGCCCGGGCTCTGAGTTGGCTGGGCGGGTGCCTGGTCACGCCAGCTGGGCCTGGTTCCGGTTTGAGCTAAGAGGGTATGGAGAGACCCTGGCGGGTGAGCAGCGTGGGATGGGGAGATAACGAGCCTCACTCACTGGGCCAGCGGGGACAGTGGGGCCCTCTGACCTCACACGCTGGAACTCTCCCCGCCCACCCCCCGCCCCCCGGGTGGGGCCAGGCCTCTGCTCAGTGCCACACCAAGCACCACACAGTCTCCTCCAGGGCTTTCCAGTGTTTGAAACGTGGTGGGGATGGGCTGCCCTGTGTGCTGAGTGGCTGCCGGCTCTGAGTGGGGGGGCCCAAGGATTTCACCTGCCTGGGCCTCAGTTGCCTCCCCTGTGAAGTGCCTGTGGAGTCAGGGAGGCTTCAAGGAGGAGGTGGTGGTGTAGATGGGTTTTGAGGGATGAATAGGAGTTTGCTGAGGGAAGGGAATCGGGCAGAGAGAACGGGTG
Source organism: Pipistrellus hanaki (assembly GCF_964339955.1). NCBI lineage: Eukaryota > Metazoa > Chordata > Mammalia > Chiroptera > Vespertilionidae > Pipistrellus > Pipistrellus hanaki. Next base: position 24,366 of record NW_028182222.1, on the reverse strand, counting down.
GACCCTTTCCAGGGAGTCCTGGCCCCGCCGAGGGTGTGGGGAGGGGATGCCCATGGGGCCGTGGGTCGGGGTCCGTCCAGGGGGTTTCAGAAGGGTCCCCTCGCAGGGCCAGGCCCCCGCTTGCCGGTTGGGTTACAGCCTGAGCTGGTGAGCGGCCGTGTGAGCGGGGGTGTGGTCAGCTGGTCTGGGAATCAATAACCGGGGAGGAGGCGGGGCTGGGAGTGGGCCTGGCGGGACCTGGAGCCCCCCTAGTCGGTCCCCTGCTGCCCGATGTCCCCTCCTTCCTGGGCCCCGAAACCTCCCGGCCTCGAGCATGACCCCCGCCGGCCCCCCGCGCGGTGTGACCCCATCTCGGACCCCTGGCGCCTGGGTGAGTGCCCTTGTCAGGCCCCTCCTCCGCCCGTCTGTCCACACACCCTCGGCGCCCCCGGCCCGCTCCACGGTTGGCTGCCGGCGTCGCTTGCTCAGGAGCGTCCGTGCGTGCTGGTCTGCCTGGGGGCCGCGCCCCTCTCCGCGCCGGGACCCAGGAAAACAGCTCCGATGGGGGGCAGAGTCCAGGGAGGCGTGCAGCGCCCCGCCCCACCAGCGCCTGGACTTTCTGCCCAGGATCAAGGTCGAAGGGCTGGGAGGTGGGGCTTCAGGCACGGGGTGCCGGCCACTGGCTCCGCCGTGGGAGTGGGCCACGCTGGAGGCAGGGCAGCGGTGGCCGTGGCCTTCCTGGGCCAGCCGGGAGAGCGGGGGGAGGGGAGCAGGGCCTCTACTCTTCTGCTTCTCTCTCCCTGGCACAGGGCAGGGCAGCAGCCCACCTTCCCCCGAGGCCGGACCCTCCCCACAGGAGGCCGAGCCCCCGGCGCTGGGCGGGGGGCGCACGCTTGGGCCTGCCCGCCCCCTCGGTTTGCCGGGTGGACTGTGACCTCCTCCCGTTAGCCGGGCTCCTGTGTGTGAACGGAAGGAGGTGCCGTCGGGCGAGGTGGAGGCCTGGCTGTGTCAGGCCCCGGGAGGCGTTGCTCACGGGCGAGGGGCTGGGGCCTCAGCCCGGCTCAGCGTCGGGGTTGGCTCCGAGGTCTCGTTGTCCAAACCCAGATTGCCAGGCGCCGTGCCAAACCTTGCAGTGTTTGTCGAATGAGTTCTCGTTCCCTGCAGCCTCCCCCTGCAGCCTCCGTCTCAGAAACGTGTGGGGGTGAGCCGTCCCTCGCTGGGGTCCCGCTGGGTGTCTAGCTGGTGCCGTTTAGGGGGCGCTGGGCTGGGACCTGCCCTGGGGGCCGCAGGCCAGTGCTCCGTGCCGGCCCTGGGAGCCCTCGGAGCCTGCAGTCGGGCTGTGGTTGTGGGCGTTCCTGTCCTCGGTGAGCCCTGCCCTCGGCCCTGCTTGCTTTGGGCGCACCTGCCACCCGCCGCTGGGCAGCCCTGGCTGGGATGGTGCCCTCAGCCATAGCGACTGCTTCCTTCCCAGTGACCTCGTTTCCTTCCTCTGCTGCCAGGCCACGCTGCTGGGGGTGGGTGGGGAATCAAGGCGTGGCTGAAATTTCAGAGCACAGTCTGCTCGCCGTCCTTCCGTCCTCCCGTCCGTCCATCCGTCCATCCGTCCATCCATCCATCCATCCATCCGTCCATCCATCCATCCATCCATCCTTCCATCCTTCCATTCTTCCATCCATCTGTCCATCCATCTGTCCATCCGTCCGTCCGTCCATCCATCCATCCATCCATCCTTCCATCCTTCCATTCTTCCATCCATCTGTCCGTCCATCTGTCCATCCGTCCGTCCGTCCATCCATCCATCCATCCATCCTTCCATCCATCCATCTATCCATCCATCCATCCATCCTTCCATCCATCCATCCATCCATCCATCCATCTGTCCATCCACCCATCCATTCATCTATCTGCCCATCCGTCCATCCATCCATCCATTCATCCATCCATCCTTCCATTCTTCCGTCCATCTGTCCATCCATTCTTCCATCCATTTGTCCATCCATCCATCCATCCATCCATCCATCCATCCATCTGTCCGTCCGTCCATCCATCCGTCCCTCTGACCAGCTGTCTGTCCACAGATGCCTGGCTCCTGCTGGCTGCTGGGGAAGCAGAGCTGAGGGAGGCCCAGCCCCCAAGGGGTGAGCGGAGCTTGGGGTCCAGTGTGTCGCCTTGGGTCAGACTTTTAAAGCTCTGCTGGGTCTCAGCTTATTCGGGGAGCCCTGGCTGGGCTGTACCGTCCCCCAGGTGGCGGGAAAGCCTGGCGACCGGCGAGTCCTGCAGGGCTGGTCCCAGGGGCGGTGGCGGGGCCGGTTCGACCCTCACATGGGCCCCCTGGGCTGTCGGGGAGGCGGGACCCACCCAGCTTCCCCTTCTCTTCTCGGGTCTCGGTGGCCGGGCGCCGGCCTTGCTCCAGCTCGGGGTGTCTGTGCCCGCGTCCTGAGGGCCTGTGCCCGCCGAGCGGCAGCCCGAGGCGGCATGGGGCACCCGGGCCTGCCCTGAGGGGCGGGCCTTGTCTCCCTGCGGTGTGGGGTGCGCGGCCCCAGCCCAGGCTCGGTGCCCTCGGCGGTCTGTGGGAGCCCCAGGGGGCCGTGTCCGAGCTCACAGGGCTGGGCCTCGCCGGGCGCCCGTGTGCCGCTCCCATCCTGGGCCCTGGCCCCCGGGACCCGGGCCTGGTCGGGGTGCCCGCTCAGGTGCCAGGTCGGTTAGGGGGAGCCCCCAGCCCAGCGCTGGGGTTCCAGGAGACGCCGCCTCCGTGAGAGCGGGCCTGGCTCTGCGCCTCCCGGGCCCTGCACTGCGGCTCCGTCTGGGCCTCCGTCCTTGGTCGGGAGGGTGGGCACCTGAGCGGGCACAGCCTGGCCTGGCACCGGCCAGCACTGGGCATGCGATCCTGCCGGCCGGCTTATTTCTGGCTCCCACAGCTGGCGTGGCCGGGTTTATAAAAGGCACACGCGTGGTGTGCGGGGCCGCCTGGTGTCGGGCGTGACCTGGCCAGGTGGCGTCCTGGTCCCTCTGACAGGCCCGGGGTCACGGGCGGGGCACGGCCCCACGTGGGCCTCACCGGTGGGAGAGGCGCGCTCCCTGGCGTCTGCCAGCTGCCCGGAGCCCGGGTGCGGGCGGCCTCCCCGCCGAGCCCACGCCCGGGGCTTCTCTGCCGGGGACAGACCCGCTGTGGCTGTGGCGTGGGGTGGGGGCTCTCGGCCCCACGGGCCCTGGATGGGTGATAAGCTGTGGAGCCTGTTATCTGAGGGGCAGCCAGTGCCCCCCACACAGCCCTGCCCTGCGCCCAGCCTCTGCCCGCCCAGTCCTTGAGAGTGGGGGCAGGGCTGGCAGGTCACAGCCAAGGAGCGGGCAGGCCTCCTGCCGACCTGGGTGTCTCGGGGCCACCTGGGCGGGGAGACCCCTGTAGGGCACTGGGGACGGCCTGCCTCCCTCCCCGGCTACCCCGCGCCCTCTCGGTGGCTGCCCTCCCCCCGGCCCCCGTTTCTGAGAGCGGAGAGGACGGCTCCCCCTGGCCAGCTGACTCTGCACGTGGTGTTGTCGGCCAGCACTGGCCCGGCCCCGGGACTCAGCGGATCTGGGGCATGGCCGTGTGCCATTGGGTGGGCTTGGTCCCCAGGACCCGGAGGCCGAGGAGTCAGGCCTGCTGCCCAGCTTACACTCCCACCCTGGGGGCTCCCCTCGGGCCCTCTGGCCAGCTCTGAGGGTCTGTGCTCCCCACACCCTCCATGTTGGTGAGGAGCCAGGCAGGGCCACTCCTATGGCTGGGATCCAGAGTGAGAGCGAGAGTGAGCGAGAGTGAGCGAGAGCGAGAGCAAGAGAGAGAGAGAGAGAGGGAGAGAGAGGGACCGGGTGAGCCTGCCCTGGCCCTGCTGGCCCTCCCTTGCTCTCGGGAGGGTGTCTCAGCTTCAGGATCGAATGTCTGCCTCCTGTGCGTTCTGCACCTCCAGAGCCGGAGCCGGAGCCAGCGCCAGTCAGGCACACTTTAGCGCGAGCGAGCCGGTGCCAGCCTGGAAGGCGCAGGAAGGAGCGGAAGGCGCTTCCTGTGATTGTGTGCACGCGGAAACCGAGGCCTGACTGCCCGCGGGTGAGCGGCAGCCGGGCTCCTCGACTCTGCGGACGCCCCACCGTGCCGTGCGCGTGCCCGTGGGAGGGCAGCTGTGGGGGGCCCTGGCAGAGTCGAGGAGCCCGGCGCGTGGCAGTGCCAGGAGTGGGTCTGCCCCTGTCAATGAGGACGGAGCCCATGCACAGGGAGGGGGCTCCGTGCAGTCCTTGCCCGAGGCCACCGGCTGGCGATGGCATGGCTGGGATTCGAACCTGTTTCTCGGGTTCCTTCTCTGCTCCCTGGCCTGGCCCCGGTGTGAGGTGAAGGCCTGATGGCAGCTAGGGGGGGGTGGGGGTGGGGTGGTGGGGGACACGCACTGTCTGGGGGGGCTGGAGCTGAGCCTGCCCCTCGGCGGGAGATACCTTATTTTCTCCACAAACAACCAGGGGGGCTGGAGCGATTTTGTTTTTATTTCCTATTTTTACTTCCCTGTTGGTTCTTTTTAGTAACAGGGGTTAGATAGCCCCGCCCTTCAGGCTCCGCCAGCTTCCTGGCCCGGCCCGGGGCCCCTGGAGGAGGCGAGTGTGTGACCCCGGGTGGGAGGGCCCGCAGCATGGCTTGCACACGCCTGTGACGGGGAGCCCCCCCGCCCGGGTGTTCCGGGGGGCAGCCCTTCCTCACCCCCGGAACCAGGCCCGGGGAGCTGGGGGTGGCAGTGGGCGCGCCCCCGTGCGTGACTCAGTTTCCTCACTCTCTCCGGTGCTGGGCGGGAGGGTTAGGTGGGAGTGGCTGTGCCAGTGGAGGAAGGTGGCCGGGGTGGGTGTGGGCGTTGGGTGGGCCGGGCCGGAGACCTGCAGGCAAATAAAGACTCAGTGTTCCGCCGAGACAGGGCTGATGGGGTGTGGCGAGGGCAGGGCTGGGCCGACCTTTCTCAAACCCTGCCCACCGCGGGTCCTGGCCCGGCCCTGCGCCATGCTGCAGGGGCAGTGAGAGCGCTCCGCCAGGCGCTGCTGGCAGGTCTGGGCAGCTGGGTCTGCCTGGGGCGGGTGCTGCTGGCGGGGGTGGGGGGGTGCGAAGACCTTGGCTGGAGGGGTGTCTCCCCAGGGCGCGTGGCCCTGTCGTGGGTGAGGGAACCCTCGTGGGCACCGGGGGGCCTGTACTGGCACGTGGTGGGTGGGGCCTGAGCTGTGAGGTCAGCTGGAGAAGTGCTGGGCCCACGGTGGTGCCATGCCAGCCTGCGCCGAGCCCGCTACTCTCCCTGCGCGGTGCGGCCTGGCTCCGAGAGGACCGGCACATCCTGGGACCACGCAGCTGGCGGTGTGGGCGCCGTGCCACGCCCTCTCCCTGTGCTCCCCAGGCACAGAACGGGCACCACTGCCAAGTCCCATAGGTGGCCGGGGCTCGGCCCGGCGTGGCCCCGATGCCTGGCACCTCTGCCAGCCCGAGGTGCAGAGTGTGCTGCCCGGTGCAGCCCGCGGCCCTGTCTCCCGCCTCCACGCCGGCGTGGCTGTGCCCGGGCCCGTCTGCGGGCGGGCGGGGGGCCTCTGGCCTCGGGAGCGAGGGGTATCAAGGGGCACCCGCCAGCCCCTCCCGGCCCTCTCTGCCCGGCTGGCTCCAGCCCCGAGGAGGAGGGAGGCCCTGCGGCGGGCAGAGCGTGTGGGCGGCGAGGTCACCGAGTCGCGGCGGTGCGCACGTGTGGTGCCGGGATTGCCGGTAATCCCTTGATTAGAGGCGATTGCCGGTAATCCCTTGATTAGAGGCTCGGAAACCGAATCCGCGGCGCGGCGGGCAGGGTGGGCACCTCCCCTGGAGCGGCCCCAGGCCTGGGATTTCCACCCGCCCCGCCCAGGGAGGCGCACGGGCAGAGGGCACCTGGCGGCCAGAGCCTCCTGCCGCTCCCGGGGAGGGCTTCTCCGCGGAGCCCGGACGCGGCGGTGGGCGGGTGGCGGCCCGGGCAGCCCCGGCAGGCGGAGCCTGCGCAGCAGGGCCGTGGTGGGCCTCTGACCCCGCTGTCCGCCCCGGGGTGGGGGAGGCGTCCTCACCGGTGTCAGTGGCCCCAGAACGTGCCGAGCGCTCAGGGCCCGGGACCCGGAGGAGGCTCTGTGCTGGCCCCGCTCCCGCCCGCCCCCGGGAGGCAGTGCCCCCGGGGGGCATTTCCGGGCAGCTGGTCAGCACCTTCCCGGGCACAGGGTTTCCCAGGCGGGAAGCGGCCCCCCCGCCAGGTGCGGCTTCGACACAGACTCGGGTGGAGTCCCCGTGCTGTCCCACGCCGCCGGCCCTGCCGCCCAGGTTCCCGGGGAGGGCCGGGTCCGAGAGCCCGGCCCCCGGGGGGGTGGACTGGGGGAGCACCCTGGCCCTCGGGGACCCGCCAGCGCAGGATGTGTGACTCCGGGCTCGCCTTCTTCCCCGGAGCAGAGAGGATCTTTCGAAACTGTGGGAAAGAGTGCTTCCTCCCGGGGGCGGGGCCGGCCTGCGCGGGACGTCCTGGCGCCCTCCTGCCGGCCCTCGGCCCGAGGCCCAGGGGGTGGCATGCCTGGCAGCCTGCCCGGCCTCGGCAGACTCCACGGGGGCCGCCGGCCCAGGGAGCCCCGAGAGGTCCTGGAGGCTGTGCCCCTGACCCCCGCCGCCGTTAGCCTCTGCTCCCCGTGCCCCCTGTCCGCCCTTATCCCTGTGGCCGGTTCCAGGGTGTCGGCCCCTGAAGCCGCGAGCCTGCCTCTCTGCCCTCGGCGGGTCCGTCCACATCTGCTCCGCGGCCCGGAGGGGTCGGCCAGGCACGGCCAAGCCCCCTGTCCGCCTGGCCCTGTGTTTGCCCTCCCCTAGGGGACCCATCCCTCTGGCGCCGGAGGCTGGGGTGCTGTGGCACGTGGTGCTGGGGCGGGGGCGCCGGGCACGGGGGACCTGGCACCCCCCCCTCGGTCTCGCCTGGCGTGCAGGGCGCCCGGCGGGGCCCGCGCTGCAGGAAGGGCTGAGGTCGGGCCGCCCGCCGTGCTCCTGACTCAGCAGCCGCAGGAGGGAAGCCGGAGGTTTCTCCACAGCAGCCCGGCCAGCGCCTGCCGTGGCCCAGATTTTTCTCGTGAAGGAGGTGGGAGTGAAGCTCTCGGTTCCCGCCCCGGGGTTCCCGGGCACCTGCCCCCGCTTCCTGGGCCCGCTGTCGGACTGCCCTCTCCCGTGCCCCGCCCCTTGGCGGTCAGCAGGCTCTCGGACCCACAGCCCGTCCCGGGGCCGGCGTGGAGGCGGCTGACCAGCCAGGAGTTTGGGATCTTGGGATCTGAGTCCAGGAGCCCGGCCCCAGGGCCTTGATGAGCGGGGACCCCGGTGGTGACGGGCATCAGTCCGGTGGAGGCCTGTCCCTCTGACCCCGCCGTCCTGGCCGGCCTTTCCCGCCCGTGTTTCCACTCAGCGTCTGATCGCGGCCGAGGGTCCCCGCCCACAGCGCCAGCAGCGCTGCCTCCTCCAGCTGCCGGCTCGGGCCCTGACCGTGTTTGTGAAGCATGGAGCTACCAAAGGCTCCCCCTCCCCGCCCCCACCCCCGGGCGAGAGTGAAAAGTAATTAGAGTCTCGGCTCTCGCCCGGCTCATTCATGACTAAATCTGGGTCAGCAGATAAGCACACGCGGGCGCCCGTGGTGGGATGGCGGCCGTGCTCCGGGGCTGACGCCCCCTCCTCCAGGAAGCCCTCCTTGGTGCTCCCCCCGGGAGGACCCGTCCCGCCCCTCGGCCTCGAGCCTCGTGCACCTGATGGTGTCTCTCCCCGCCTTTCTTATCGGGGCTGAGCTGGGAGTCGGTGGCAGCCCCTAGGCCGGGCCACATGGGGTGGGGGTGACAGCCGGAGCCATGCACTGTCAGGGACTCGTTCTCAAACGCTGGACCCCGACCGCACCGTCCTTCCGTGGTGCCTCCCATGCTGCCGGGCCCTCGGGTGAAGGCCCAGTCATGGGCCTGGCGCCCGGCCCGGCCCGCAGGCACCAGCCGCTCCGCTCCGCTTCCTGTTGCTAGAATGTTCCCAGCGCTTCCCCTCTCAGGCCCCGGGCACGTGCTGCTCCTCCCGGCCTGCGCGGCCCGCGTGACCCCGTGGCTGCCGCCCGGTTCCTTCCGGTCTCACTTGGGTGTCACCCCCAGGCCCCGGCGCTGTGGCCTCGCCCGCCGTCACTCAGCCACCCGCCCGCTCGCTCGCTTCCTCCCGAGGAAGCACATCCTGCGAGGGGCGTGAGGTGGGGCCCGTCGGTCCCCGCAGGGCACGTGCCCGGAGTGCGGGTGCCCGGAGCCTGCAGGGCCCGCCCCGGCGCCCCCCATGCCCGTCAGTGTGGCTGGTGCGGGGGGGGGGGTGAAGGGAGGGCCGCCCTGGGGGATGGCCCCTGGCAGCTCTCCGGGGCCTCTGGTGCTGCGGGGGGCGGAGTCCGGACGGTGGTGGGTGGAGTGACAGCTGGGGCCTAGTGAGACCCGTCCACCCCCCCCCCATTCCTGCCGCTCCCCACTTTCTAGACGGGATGACAGGCGGAGGAGCTGTCCTGGCCGCAGGCCCCTGGGGAAGGTTCGGGAGGCCGGCCTCTCCTCCTGGCCGCACGCCCGGGCCAGGCCGGGCGGTGGAGGGGGACCTGGACGGTGGGGGGCCCGGTGGTCACGGTGGAGGGACGGGCGGGGGGTGTGGTGGCGCCCGGCCTCCCCGGGGCTGGCGGCATGGCGGCCTCCTCCAGGCAGAGAAGGAGTTAAGGACGGAGGGAAGGAACAGCGTCTACTTTCCCGAGTGATTTAATAAAAATGTAAATCGCCGGAGGAGGGCAAGCCACGCCGCCACGCCACGGCGGTGACCGGGATGGATGTGGGCCCGTGGTCAGCCTGCCTTTGTCTCCGCCCCGAGGCGCCGGCGCGAGCGCGGCCAGGTGGCCAGGTGGCGGGGGCAGACACCGGGGAGGGGCCCTGCGGGAGCCCGCTGTGGCCTGTCCGTCCGAGCCGGCACCCTCGGACCCCACACCCGATCCAGACGGCAGACGCCCGGGGCCTGTGAGGATGGGCACGTCCCAGGTACGGGGGACATCGGAGCCCAGGCTGCGGGACCAGGAGGGGCGGCGGGCAGGGGCGGGGGGAAAACTGCGGCCGAGCCGCACGTGCCAAGGCCCTGAGGCGGGGCGAGCTGGGCCGGTCTGTGCAGAGGCGGCGGCGCTGGGTCTGGCAGTGAGGGCAGACGGGGGCCATGCGGGCGCCCGGGGGCGCGGTCTGCCCTGTCCTGACCCCAGTAAGGAGCCAGGGTGCAGGCCGTGGGGTCTGGGAGCCCCGGCCGCTGTAGAGAATGGGGCCGGGGGTGGGTGGGGGCCTGAGGCCAGGAAGGGGAGACCCTGAGGTCTGGCCCGGGGGGAGGGTGGCGCTGTGGGGGGCGGCGCTGTGGGGGCAGGGTGGGCGGTCAGGACAGCGAGGCTGGGCAGGGAGACGGAGGAGCGGGGGACGCCTGGTCTCGGGGGGACGTGGGACTCGGTCTGCGGTCAGCATGAGTGTGTGGCACGGGGCGGGCCCTGGTGTCAGCTCTGTGCCCGCAGGCTCAGCCCTCAGAGGGCAGCTCGGAGCAGGCCGTGCGGGCAGGCTGCTGTGACGGAGGGACTCCCACACCCGCCGCCCTCCGGCCTCCCACGGACCTCTCCTCCGCCGGGCCACCCCGCTGCCCCGAGGCCCTGGCACCGCGCCCCTCCCCCGGTGCTGAACTCGCTGCCGGAGCACACAGGCCCAGCCAGAGCGGCCCAGCAGATGGCCGGCGGGCACAGCTGCCCTGGGGCTTGTGGGCTTTGATGGAACGGCCTGCCGGGCGGCGGGGCAGCTGGTCAGTGTCAGGCTCGCCGGGCAGGATGCTCGGGGGCAGGAGGGAGGTGCCAGCGCGGGGGCGGCCTCGGGGCCCTGGGGCTGGTGCGTGGGTGCCCTGCCCCGGGAGCCCCTCTGCCCTCCGCTTTCTCCCCTGTGAAGGGTGCTGTCCTCGCCTCACGGCGGGCGGCGCGGAACCGTGGGGGCTCAGGCTGTGTGTGCACGTGTGAACACGTGTGCACGTGTGTGGGTGGGGATGGGGCCCACCGTTCTGTTACCTTCCGTGTTGGTGGGCACCTGGCTGAGGGCCCAGGGAGAAGTGTGCCAGGTGGGCAGCCGCCGTGCCCGCTGCCTTTGCTCACCTGCCGAGGGGCCTTCCCGCCATTGCGCCTGCGGCTGCCGTGGTGGCCATGCCCCAGACCGGCCTCTCGGCTCCTCGACGGGATTCTCCTGCCGCCCCGGGCTGCTCCCGGGAGGACTGGCCTCCTCTCTCCTGCCTCAGTGTCCCCTCCTGCGAAACGGGGCAGCTGACTCGGCCTTGGTGAGCCGCGTGGCCGCTGTGAGGTGTGAACGGCTGACGTGGCGTCAGGAGCCGGGAGGCTCCAGTGCGGGGTCGGCCGATGGAGGCTCAGACACGGCAGGGCTGGGGCCAGGGGATCACCCTCCACAGGCAGGGGCGTGACCTGTCCGCGCAGCGGAGGGGACCGGCAGGGGTTCCTGTGGACACCGTCCCCCCCCCGGCGGTCCCCCAGGCGGTGTCCCCGGCTCGGGAGCCCGGAGCGGCGGGGGCTGCACAGGGAAAGGCGATCCCCCTCCCCCCGGCCCTGAATATTTCATCAGCGGATTGGATGTGGAAGCTGAGCCTCCCGCGCCGGAGGGCGGCGGCGCTCCGAGCCGCCCCGTTGGGTCGCTGATGATGGAGTCCGTCCGTGAAAGGGACGCTGTGGACGCCGGGGCCGGCGGGCGCGGGCGTGGGCTGGCATGGGCTGGGTGGGCCTGGTCTCTGTGTGTGGGCTGTGGGGGTCTGTCTGTGCGTGTGCACGTGTGTGTGTGTCGGGCAGGGCGTGCTGGTGCCGGAGGTCTCCTTCCTGGTGGTCAGGAGAGCTGCCACGTGTGCAGCAGCCACCCGGCCCCGCCCTCTCCTGCTGCCCCGTCTTCCTCACCTCCCCGGAGTTCTGGCCGGACTTGGGGCGTCCGTGTCCCCAGGGAGACAGAGTCTGGCCTGCGGTGCCGCGGGGTTGACTGGGGGGCTGGTGCAGGGACAGCGCCCGGGAGCCCATGCGTCCAGGTGCCCGCTGTCGGGGGGCAGAGGGGAGCTGGGGAGCAGGGGCGCCCGCTCGCCTGGGGCCAGCTGTCGGGGGGCAGAGGGGAGCTGGGGAGCAGGGGCGCCCGCTCGCCTGGGGCACGGTGGCTCCGGGGCCTCGCCAGGGGCCGTGGGAGCCGAGGCGCTGCAGCGTTCGGGGCAGTTGGCTCTCCAGGACCCCGTGCGTCCTCGAGTGGGTTCTCCCTGCCCTCTCCCCGAGGGGCCTGGCACCCCTGGGTGGGCATGGGTGCCCATTGGCAAGGCAGAGCGCCGGCCTCTGCAGCTCGGCGTGTTGGGCAGGGGTGCCCTCTGCGTTGTCTGGCTGGGCCCGGGCTGTGGGCTGTGGGGGCGAGCAGCCCGGTTCCTCTCTGCCCGCCGCCCACGGCCTGGGGTACAGGGAGGGGAGGAGGGGGCTGGCTCCAGGCCGCGGGGAGGGCGGGCCTTGGCTGGCGGCCTGGGGAGCAGAGCCCACGCGGGAGTAGCCGGCCGCGGGGGAGGAGCTGTTTATTTTCCTAAGTGGGTCTGAAGGGCTGCTGGAGCCGCTGTCCGCCTCCCAGAGGGAGGGTCTGACGGCCCTGGGCTGTGGGAGCCCGGCCGTGTGTGTGTGTGTGTGTGTGTGTGTGTGTGTGTATGTGTGTGTCGGGGGGCAGTGGTGGGGGGGCGACCCAGGGGCCTGGGCTGCGTGTGCCGCGTGGATGTGTGTGCACACGCGGGTGCATGCCCACCGCACACGGCTGCTGGGCTGGGCTCCAGCAGCCGGGCACAGGCACCGTTGCTCGGAGCAGACTCACTGCGGTCAGACGTGCCCCTGAGCTGCTCCGAACCCGGTGCCAGGCGCCCACCGCACCCGCCCCTCCGAGCTCACCCTCCTCCTGGTGAGCAGCGGTCCCCGCGCGGCCCTCCCGGGGCAGACGGAGCCCTGCTCGGGTGTCAGCCTGGGGATAGGCGGCCCTCGGAAGCCGCCTGGGCCTGGGCACGGGCTCGCTCCCAGCTGGGGGCACCTATTGGGCAAGCCAGCCGCCGTGACCCGAGACGCCTGACCTGCTGGCGGCGCTGGCAAGGCACAGGGCCACCCCCCCCCCCCCCCCGAGGCTGAGCGCAGAGCGGGGCCATGTCGGAGCTGCTGGCGGGTGGGCTGGGGTGACCGAGGGGTGCTGCTTCAGAGCCGACTCCAGGGCCCTGGACAGAGGAGAGGGGGGACTCAAGCCGCAGCTGCTCTTGCTTCCGTGAGACACCCGTGGGGTCCGGGCCTGGGAGAGCCGAGGCCGTGTGGTCCACATGCTGTTCCCGTGGCCGCCCGTGGCTGCCGGGCTCGGCGGTGAGGGGTTCGGGGCCTCCCGGCAAGGTGCTGGGGCGGTTGGTGGTGTCTGCCGGAGGCCGGCGGAGCAGGTGTGAGCGGTGCCGTCCTGCGTGCAGCTCTGCAGCCTCTCCTCCCAGCACGGCGTGAGGCGGGCGCTCTGTGCCCTGTCACTGCAGAACCTCAGCGGCCAGGGCCGGCCGGGGCCTCGTCCACCAGGAGGGGCAGACGGCACCCCCACCCCACCTCACTGTGGTCAGGGGGGCTGGGAGGGGCAGGCACCCGGGCCTCTGCTCTTCAGTGTTGGTTCCGGCTCTCCCGCTGGGACTGCACCTTCCCAGGGGGGTGGGGGGAAGGAGGGGCACAGCCCAGGCGGGGAGGGGGCAGCGAGCCCAGAGGAGGGCCCGGTAGCGGCTGTCCCTGGAGCGGCTGGGAGCCCGGAGCCTCCCCCCCCCGCCCCCCTCTCCCTTCTCCCTCCTGGAAGGCGGGTCCTGTGACACCGGGGGGCGGGGGGCAGGCAGGGCCGGCCCCTGTGCATTCGCAGCGGCGGGTGGGGATTCCCCCGGCCCCGGCTCATCCTGCCCGAAGCCCGCGGTTCTGGGAGGGCTCTGTGGCCCTGGGTGGCTGTCTGCTCCCAGGCAGGTTTGGGGGGCTGCCACCTGCCCTCTGGGGTGGCTGCCGGGCCTCAACACCCCCCTCCCCACCCCCCTGCCTCCCGCACATAGAGAGGCAGGGCCTGTGCCCACCGGAGCCAGGGAGGCCTCCCCCGCTTCAGCGAGGGAGCCTGAGGCTGGTGTGCAGGCCAGGCCTCCTCCCTGGGCAGGAGAGCTGCCCCTGCTTCCGTTCCGGCCCCTGCGGCCCCTGCGGCCCCTGCGGGCTGGGGCAGGGCTGGGCAGGGCTGCGGGGAGGGGCGGCGCAGAGGCCCTTCTTGGGCAGCTGCTCTAACCCTGTGAGGCGGGCAGTCTGGTTGCAGGGAGAAGGGGGTGCCCAGGCCTTCTGGGGGACCCCGTGAGAGCAGGGGGCCGTGGGCGAGTGTCTGAGCCTCCCTGAGGCCGCTTCCCTCCTCAGAGCCGCGGCGAGGGGAGTCCCGCCTCCTGAGGGATGGAAGGCGGGAAGGTGTCCGCTCACCGGACACGCCAGGCCTCAGGCTGCGGTGCTGACCCGTGGCCCCGCCGGGCGGAGGGAGGGGGCCGCGTGTGCTCCGCGCCCGTCCCACGGCCCGCAGCGCGGTGTCCACCGCCGGCCGCTCCCTCACGCCGGGCGGGGCGGCCCCGTTCTCCGGCTCCGGGACCAGGCCAGGCCTCAGCCGGGGCGGGCACGCTCCGTCACGGCCCTGCAGCACGGGCAGGCCACCGCCTGGCAGGGGCACGCGTGACCTTGTAGGTGGGACAGGGTGGCTTTCTTGGGTGGGGGGGTAGTGGTGTGTGTACCTGCCCATCCTCACCCCCCGCCCTGTGACAGAGGGTCCCTCCCCGCCTCTGCGCACCCAGCAGCCTGCGGGCGGCCCAGGGCGCCGGCCCCCTCAGGGCGCCCCCAGGAGGCCTCCGGGCGCAGCGGGGCGGGAACCAAACAGAGCAGACGCCCTCCCGCCGCCCGGCCTCCTTATCTGTCTCCGCCTGTCGCAATCGCTGGTGCCGGTTGAGAAATGCGATGGGCCGATAGTCGCCAGGCGCTGAGCGCTGGGCAGTCGGACAGGTTTAGTCCCCGGCGGGGCGGGCGGAGGCCTCCCTAACCGGGAGGGGAGCCTGCGGAGTTCAGGCTCCCGGCCCGGGGCTGCGGGCGGGGGCTCGCACGGAGCGGGCGGCTCTGAGGTGCCAGCGCTTCCGCCTCGGCGAGCTCACCTGCCCGGGGGCGGGAGAGGCCGAGGCCCCGGAGCCCACAGTCCGTGTGGCCCGGCACCAGGCCCCGGAGCCCACAGCCCGCGTGGCCCGGCACCAGGCCCCGGAGCCCACAGCCCGCGTGGCCCGGCACCAGGCCCCGGAGCCCACAGCCCGCGTGGCCCGGCACCAGGCCCCGGAGCCCACAGTCCGCGTGGCCCGGGCGCCAGGCCCCGGAGCCTGGCCCGCCGTGGCGGACGCAGCCCTGAGGGTCTCAGACGGGGTGCCCCCCTCTGCCTCGCCAGCTGAGCTCAGGAGACGGTGTCCGCGGGGGCGTCTTTGGACACTGGTTATCGGTGTCGCCGGCGCCTTTGACCTGTTTTCGCAGGAGACGGGGGTGGCTGGCAGCTGAGCCGAGGTCGGCAGGCACGGGTGGCTGCCCGGGGGCGGGAAAGCACCGCCTGTGGCCTGGGCCGCTCGGCAGAGGACCGGGACCCCGTGCCCGAGTGCAGGGTGGTGGCCCAGCGGCCTCTGACGCTCCGGGGCCGGAGGTGGGTGCTCGAGGACAGACCCGGTTACTGTGCACCGACGGCCGTCTCCTTCACCGGCCCGGCCCGGCCCCCCAGGTCCCAGCCGGGGGGGGGGGTGCGGTGAGCTCCTTGCGGGGTCAGGGCTGAGACAGCCAGTCCTGCGCAGCCCTGCACCCGGACAGAAGCCCGGGAAGTGTGTGTGGGGCCGGCCTGGTGAGGGCCCGGCCGGTGGGCCGTGTGCTGGGCGGGAGGCCGGTCGGGGGGAGGGTCGGTCTCAGGCAGGTCCAGGTGAGGGCTCGGGATGGTGGGGTGAAGACCAGTGCATGGGCGGCCACAGCCCGGGGTGAAAGGGCCATCACCCTGGGCGGGAGCGTGAGGGAAGGCTCCTGGAGGAGGTGGTGACGAGGGGATGGATGGGAACAGCGTGTGCAAAGGCCCCGAGGTGAGAGGCGTTCTGGGCTCGCACGGGGAGGGCGGGGGCTGAGGCGGATGGGCTTCCGAGTCCCTGCGTGGGGTCTGGACTGGACTGTGGGGCTGGGCAGCCTCGGGCGTGGGAACCAACGGGTTTTGGTTCTAGAAGGTTCTCCAGGAACCCGGCTTTCCAGGCTCCTGTCTGGGTGTGTTCCAGCTGAGCGGCTCTGCCCCGGGCCCTCCGCCCCCGCCTCCCGGGCCTGGGCTGAGCTGCTCCTGGGGCAGGCCCGGGCCCGGCGGCGTGGGAATGTGGGCAGGCCGAGCCGTCTGCGGGCAGAGCGCTGGGCAGGGAGCCCGCCGCTAAGGGAGAGGGGGTGCAGGTGCAGGCCTCGGGGCCACGGCTCACCCCCACGTGGTGGCGGGGCCGGGGAGCCGGTGCCCCCCTGGCAGAGGGGCCCGCGCAGCTGAGCACCTCGGGGGTACAGAAGTTTGGGGTGAGGCCCAGGAAGATCGGGGTCCGGCTGGGCGGGCCTGCAGCGGGTGAGCAGGGACCAGCTCTGTGGCTGCGGGTGAAGCCGGAGGCGAGCTGTTCCCCTCGGCTGGGGCCGGGGTGCCTTCGAGGCACTGGTCCCACTGTGCACCTGGGAAACTGAGGCCCAGGAGACGAGGTTGAGGGCCATAGGGGGTGTGCCCGCTGCCCCGGGCCCCTGCATTGGAGCCTGGTAATGAGCTGGCAATCAGGAGCTGGCGAGTCCTCGCCCCTCCCCCAGCCCTTGCTCACCTGGGGCTCCTGGCCTCCGCCGCCCGCCCACTGCGGCCGCCCGCCCGGCCTGGCCGTCCCATCCGGGCCCTCCCCGTCTCTCTGGCCGCCAGCCTGTGGGAAAGGCACTCCATGAGTCCTCCTCCTGGTCTTCCTCGGCTCCAACCGTTCTTGGAATGGAGTGTGGCCTTGAGTGTTGTCTGGGAAGGGGGAGGCGGAGGGGAGAGAGGGGGGATGTGGCAGGCCTCGAAGGCGCGACCTGGTCCCCACCGTGAGTGGGCGCGCATTGGGAGTTCCTGGGAATTGGGGATGAAGGACCCTCGCTGACCGCTGAGTAAGTCATAAACCCAGCCGGTCAGGGTGTGGCCCGGGTCCGGAGCAGCCATCCTGGGCCCTGGGCGGGGCGGGCAGCAGGCCACCCTCTGTGTTGCCCTGACCCCCCAGCCGGCTTTTGCCAGGCTCCGTGACAGCCCTGAGGACGGGGTGGGGGGCTCACGTAGCCGAGGCTCCTAGTCACCTCCCAAAGGGCAGGCGGAAGGTTCCAGAGCCGCCCGGGCCGGGGCCGGGGCCGGGGAGGTCTGGGAGCCCGGCGGGTTGGTGGAGCGTGGTGCCAGGTGGAGTGCCCAGCTGGCTTCACCACGGCCCCCTCGCCCGGAGGTGGGGAGCCCGGCCCCCCTGCAGCCCCTGCTCCCCCCGGGGGTGGCCTTCCCGGGGCCCTGGGTGCTGGTTGGTGTCTGGCCGCAGGGAGCCGGTGTCAGGCTGCAGCTACACTCGCCTCTCCTGGGGGAGTCGGGGTCCGGGTTCTAAGCAGCCTCCCCCAGCCGCTTCCTTCTCCCGGGACGGGGTGGGGGTGGGGGTGGGGCAGGTGTGGCTGCCCCCTCTCGGGTCCGGGACCCTTCTTCAGAAACGGGGAGCCCCCGGCCGCCTCGGCCCCGGGGCTGAGGCGGGGACCCAGGGCCACGGCGGAGGCGTCCGGTGGGGACAGCCCCACCTCAGTCCCGGGGTTCCTGCGACTGGGGTCCGGGAGCTCCCTGGGCAGGGGGTGGGCACAGGGGGGAGGGCACACGGGGGAGGGCACACGGGGGTGGGCACACGGGGGAGGGCACACGGGGGAGGGCACACGGGGGTGGGCAGGGCTTCGAGGATGCCTGTCTGTCCGCCAGGGGAACCCCGTCTGTCCTCGGGGCTGGCACCTGGGCGCCCCCCCCGGGTGGTCCGGGAACGCGGGGGGCCTGGCAGGGTTTGGAGGTGCCTCTGCCCGCAGGGCCCCCCACATCTGCCTGAACCCCACACGCACCCTCCGCCTGCTCGCTGTCCGATGGGAGCGAGGGAGCGAGCGGCCGTCGCTGTCGCTTTCCCACGTGCCCTGCGCCTGACTCACCGGTGGACGCAGTGGCCGTGCTGCTCGTCTGTCCCTCAGCTAATTGGTTCCGGAACTTTCTCCGGGTCAGGCACCGGCCCACAGCCAGCAGGGCGCTGGGAGGTCCTGTCTAAGGCGCAGACTGCGGGTCAGGAGACAGCCTCCCTCCGGCCGGCCGGGCCACCCCGGCGGGTGCTGCCGCTGCCCGTGGGGCGGGCTGGGCCCCTGTCCGCGTCCGGCCGGGGGGTGGCCGGCCGGGGTGGGGGTGTGGGGCCGAGGGCTGAGGTGCTGCTCCCGCCGGCCGGCGCTCAGGCCCACACGTCCCGGGACGGGCTGTCACGGCTGGTAACAGGCTTCGCTGTGTGGCTTGTGTGCTAATTGCCGAGCGAGCCAGCGTAGGCTGATGAACAGGGGCTCTGGGACTCCTCGGCGGGAGCCGGCTTGTGCCTCTGGGGCTGCCACCGCCTGCCCAAGCCACCGGCAGGGGCGGAAGGTTCTGGAACATGAGAGCAGGACCTCCTGGGCTGGCCTGCGTACGGGAGCCTCCTGTGGCTGAAGAGGGCAGGAGCAGGGTGGGCGGGCCGCGGGGACCCGGTGCCCGCACGGTGCTGGCAGGGGTGCCGGGGCAGGGCCGCTCCAGGCGTGGGGCCGAGCATTCACGGCGGGGGCCGGGCTGGCCGGGGGCTCGTGCGGTCCCTTCCTCTGAGCAGGAGGCGGGAGGCCTGCTGGCGTGGGGCTCAGGGTCCGAGCTGGGGCGGAGCTCACCGCCGCTCCAGGTGCCCCTGGCGGCCAGGCCTCACCTCCGGTTCAGGCGGGCGCGGAGGGCAGGGGCAGGCCGGGCAGGCGGGCGCAGAGGGCAGTGGCAGGCGGGCGCGGAGGGCACGGACAGGCCCGGTGTGGTTTTGGGGTCGGAGCTGGTGTGCCTCCTTTTGCAAAAATCGAGGGCTCCTCCTCTCCCCTTCGCAGCGTGGGGAGCCTGTACCCCGGTGCAGAGCTGGGAACACTGTTCCCTCCTTCCCAGGCCCCTGCCCTCCTCCCGCTCTGGGCTCTCACTCCCGCTGCGCAGGCTGACTTCCCTGCATCTGGGCTGAGTGGCGGGTGCTCGTGGCCGGGTGCTCGTGGCCGGGTGCTCAGTGGCCGGGTGCTCGTGGCCGGGTGCTCGTGGCCGGGTGCTCGGTGGCCGGGTGCTCGTGGCCAGGTGCTCGGTGGCCGGGTGCTCGTGGCCGGGTGCTCGGGACAGCGCGTGGAGGCGGGGACGGGGCTTGTGTGTCCAGGGCCCTGAGGTCCAGCGAGCATCCTCTGGGCACTGGGAGCCCCTGTGTATGGTGGGGCTCCCTGCCGGTGGGGGCGGGCCAGCTGACCTCCTGGGGCTGGTCTCTGCTGACAGTAAGGGCGGCAGTCCTCCGGGCGTCTGTCGCAGGCACAGGCCCTCTACCTGTCTCCAGCCCGAGTGGGCAGCCGGGGCTCAGACAGGGCAGCCCTGGTTCCAGGCGGGGCCCTGCCTTGCCCTCCGGGCCCGCTGGGAGCTTCCTGGTGGGGGTGTGGGTAGAGACGGAGCACCCCTGGGTAGTCCACGAGGGGCGGGGGTGGGGGGACCATCGCTGGGCCAGGCGGTGCCCCCTGCCTGCAGTGACAGGAGAGGAGGGGGTGTGGGGGCGGGCCGTGACTCTGGCTGCTTCTGAACATCGTAGTGAGAATGTCCAGTCCCTCTTGCAGATGGGGAAACTGAGGCTGGGGAGGCTGTGCCTTGCAGGGGGCAGGCCCTCCCAGTGTCAGGAAGGCTGTGGCGGGTCCGGGGGCAGCAGTGAAACCGGGCCCTCTGCATAAGCTTGGGGAGCGGGGGCGGTAAGAGGTGGGGTCAGGGGTCAGGTGAGCAACCCCTAGGAGCTTCGTCCTGTCTGAGCTGGAGCCTCGAACTCCAGGATTTTGCCTGGCGCCTGTGTGCACCCCGTCCCTCTGGGGGCGGCTGACACTCTGCATCTCCGGCCAGGTCCGCGTGTCAGCAGCAGCGCCGGGGGGGGGGGGGGGGGGCGGGGGCGCCCGGGGGTGCTGGCCCGGGAGGTGCTGGCCGGTAGCGGGTGGGAGTCAGGCTCGCAGCCGCCGGGGCCCCAGCAGGGAGGCGGTGGGAGCCTGCGGGCCCGGTGTCTCCGGCACCAGCGCTGCCTGGGTGGTCTCGGCGCCTCTCCGCTCGCACGGCGGCCCTCCCCGTCCACGGGCCTTGGCACGGGCTCAGGAATTCCGCATTATCTCGGCCCTTCCCAGCTTCCTCAGCAGGGCGCCCTGCTCCCGTCTTCCCGCACATCTGGAACCAGTTACCCGGGCGCGGGGGCTGCTGCAGCAGGCGCTGGGGGAGTGCAGGACGCGCCTCCTTCTTGGCATCGGCCGCAGCTCCCCCGTCCCCGAGCCCCCCTCCCCGTCCCCGAGCCCCCCTCCCCGTCCCCGAGCCCCCCTCCCCGTCCCCGAGCCCCCCTCCCCGTCCCCGAGCCCCCCCTCCCCGTCCCCGAGCCCCCCTCCCCGTCCCCGAGCCCCCCTCCCAGTCCCCGAGCCCCCCTCCCCGTCCCCGAGCCCCCCCGACTGTCCCCGAGCCCCCCTCCCCGTCCCTGAGCCCCCCTGCCTGTCCCCGAGCCCCCCTCCCTGTCCCTGAGCCCCCCTCCCTGTCCCTGAGCCCCCCCGACTGTCCCCGAGCCCCCCCGACTGTCCCTGAGCCCCCCCGACTGTCCCTGAGCCCCCCTGCCTGTCCCTGAGCCCCCCTCCCCGTCCCTGAGCCCCCCTGCCTGTCCCTGAGCCCCCCCGACTGTCCCTGAGCCCCCTGCCTGTCCCTGAGCCCCCCCGACTGTCCCTGAGCCCCCCCGACTGTCCCTGAGCCCCCCTCCCCGTCCCTGAGCCCCCTGCCTGTCCCTGAGCCCCCCTCCCCGTCCCTGAGCCCCCCTGCCTGTCCCTGAGCCCCCCTCCCCGTCCCTGAGCCCCCTGCCTGTCCCTGAGCCCCCTTCCCCGTCCCTGAGCCCCCCTGCCTGTCCCTGAGCCCCCCTCCCCGTCCCTGAGCCCCCTGCCTGTCCCTGAGCCCCCCCGACTGTCCCTGAGCCCCCCGCATGTCCCTGAGCCCACCCGACTGTCCCTGAGCCCCCCTGCCTGTCCCTGAGCCCACCCGACTGTCCCCAAGCCCCCCTGCCTGTCCCTGAGCCCCCCTGCCTGTCCCTGAGCCCCCCCGACTGTCCCTGAGCCCCCCTGCATGTCCCTGAGTCCCCCCGACTGTCCCCGAGCCCCCCTGCCTGTCCCTGAGCCCCCCTGCCTGTCCCTGAGTCCCCCCGACTGTCCCCGAGCCCCCCTGCCTGTCCCTGAGCCCCCCTGCCTGTCCCTGAGCCCACCCGACTGTCCCCGAGCCCCCCGCATGTCCCTGAGTCCCCCCGACTGTCCCTGAGCCCCCCTGCCTGTCCCTGAGCCCACCCGACTGTCCCCGAGCCCCCCGCATGTCCCTGAGTCCCCCCGACTGTCCCCGAGCCCCCCTGCCTGTCCCTGAGCCCCCCTGCCTGTCCCTGAGTCCACCCGACTGTCCCCGAGCCCCCCTGCATGTCCCTGAGTCCCCCCGACTGTCCCTGAGCCCCCTCCCTGTCCCTGAGTTCCCTCCGTCCCTGAGCCCCCCCTCCCTGTCCCTGAGCCCCCTCCGTCCCTGAGCCCCCTGCCTGTCTCTGAGCCGCTGGGCGGGCCAGGGCAGCCGGGCCTGTGTTAGCTGAGCTCACCCATGGGAGCCCCGAGGAGGCAGCCCCCACCCGCTTGGGCCTCCGCCCGAGCTGGGTCTCCCGCTTCCGGAAGCTGCACTGGAGAGAGGTGTCGGGGTGAAGGGCTGAGGGACTGTCCAGCAGACCCGGAGAGGGGGGTCCCTTTCCCGAGGCTGTGCAGTGCCCAGGACAGGACTAACCCGCCTCCTGAGGGCCAGCTCCTGCCCTGCGGGGAGGGAGGCAGCCAGGAGGGGGTCTCCACTCTCGGGGGGCAGGTGGCACAGAGCTGGGATGTGGGTCCAGCTGGCCCTTAGCCACCTGCCCGGCGTGGGGGCTTCTCTCGTCTCCGCCTTCGCGTCTGGTCATTGCGTTTGCCTCTCAGCCCCTCCCAGGCCCGGACATGCCCCCCGTGCAGGGGCAGGGAGGAGCGCAGGGCCCCTGCGGGCACGGGGTGGGGAGCCGGGGGTGATGCTGCTGGTTCATGGCTCCTCTTTGGCCCCTCCGGGTTCTGGGCCCTCGCGGCTGGACACGCAGGGAGCGCCCGCTGGCCCCAGCCGCTCAGCCGGCCGTTCTTGCTGACCCTGAGCTGCTCACAGTGCTCCCAGCTCCCACAGCTCCCGCCTGCAGTGGGGGGACCGGCGGAGGATCCGCGATAAGACACTCCCCGCCGCCCGTAATCTGTCTCTGAACAAACACGGCCGGTCACTGCGCCATGCCGCTGCCCCTGGCAGGCGCCAGTCTGTGCGGCTGCGCTGCCGGCCGGGCTGCCCGGGGTGTGTGTGTGTGTGTGTGTGTGTGTGTGTCTCCGTGTGTTTGCATATGCACATGTGCATGTGTGTCAGGTATGTGTAAGCAAGTGTGTGCATGTTCGTGCCAGGTATGCATGTGCATGTATGCCAGTACATGTGTGTGTGCATGTGTGTGTGCCAGGTACATGTTTGTGTGCGCGTGCACACACACACGTGCGGGGCTGCAGCCTTGGCAGACCTGGGGTCCCACCGTCTGAAGGACGAGGCTTCACCCTCACTCTGGCGGCCCCGGGACACCCCTCCCTCCTCCGTGTCACCTGCACAGGTTGGCTGCCGGTTCGCCGACGGGGAGGGGGCCTCAGAAGTGAATCTGTCCTGAGAGGCCTCCTCCCCGAAGGCCCTGTCTGCCCCCCCCGCCCCGCCCCGCCCCGCCCCCCCCGGGCTCAGCAGGCCCCCCCCCCCCCTGCTCCCGTGGCCTTTCCTGGCCACTGTGTCCGTCGGCCTCCCCGCTTGGTGACCCCGTGACCTGCTTGTTTCTGTGCGGGTCACTCCGTGGCCCCGTGGGTTCTCCGCGTTCTTCGCCTGGCGCGTCAGGCCGGCTCCACGTCTGAGGAAGGCGTGTGGCTGGCCCTCGTGGGCACGCCGTGTCCCGGGGTGGCCTGGTGCAGAGCGTCTGGGGTTTGAAGCCACGGCGCTGTGAGGGCCCCCCTCGTCCCCAGAGCCGCTGGACGCAGTGCTGACCACAGCGAGAGGGCAGTCGGGCAGGAACGTGTGTGGCGGGGCCCCGAGGTCCGGGTGGGGGCGGCGTGCACACGGAGCTGGGACCAGGAGGGCAGGCCACGGGCAGCGTGGGCTGGGCTGCCTTCGGCGCTCAGGGGACCGTTTCGGGGTGCCCGTGGGCGGTGGCTGCTGTCCCGCCCTGCACTTGTCTTCGCTTGGAGTTTGGCAGAAGTGGGGGCAGCGAGGTGAGCGGCAGGGCTGGGGTGAGTGTGTGGGGTTCCCTGAGCTGGGCACCTGTGCCAGCGGCCGCGCCGCCCAGGCAGGAGGCAGCTTCGGGCCCCCTCTCTCCGGAGCGCCCCTTTCCCCAGCCTCGGGGCGCACGGAGCAGCGCCTGGTGGCCCGGTTTGGGCCTGTCCCCCGCTTGCTGGCCTGCAGCCGGGCCGGGGCGTGGGAACCAGGCTGGGGGGGCGGGCCTTGCACCTTCGAAGGGGCCCCTCCTCATCTGAGGACGAGGACCCTCCCTGTGGGGGCAGTGGAGGGGGCAGGGGCCAGGCGGCGGGCAGACGGAAACCAGCTGTGACGTGGCTGCCGTGTTGAAACTGGGGCTCGTGGGTTTCCCAACATCCTGCGGGCCCGTCACAGGACTGGGTGTCGGGCCCCGGGTGCCAGGCCCGGCCCAGCCTCCTCTCGGGCGCCTGGCTCCGCTTCCTTCCCCATGGCCGTCGGGGCAGGGCGGAGGCCGTGGCCGGGGCAGGGCGCCATGACTCCGGGCCCACGGGCCCTCGTGACCTGCCCGTGTGAGGGAGGTCAGGTGCCTTGGCGAGGGGGGCGGGGTCGGAACCCAGGCCGGGAGCCGTGACGGGGCTGCCCGGAGGCCGAGGACTTCCTGCCGGCGCGGTGGGCAGATGCCAGTCAGGAGGCCGAAGGTGGCAGCCACGGCCCCGGCCCCGGCCCCGGCCCGCGCCCTCCAGGGCTGGGCCTCTCACCATCGGGAAGATGGTGGCGGCGGGAGCTTAGGCGGCACTGGGTAGTGTCCCTCTCCCCGGGCCAGCTTGGGGCCTGGCCCCTGGACCGCCTGCTGCGGGCACACCGTGCTCAGGGGAGGAGGCCGGGCCAGAGAGGCCGAGGGGCCAGTGCGCAGGCTGCTGGGTGGTGGAGGCCATTCCCGGTCCCGCGGGCCAGGCCGGTGGGAAGGACGCGTCGGCTCTGCCGCCTGAGCCGTGTGACTTCAGGCGAGTGGCGGGCTCTCTGGTCACGGGATGGGAGGCCTCCGTGGGCACTGGGGGAGGGGCTTCTGGAGCCTGCGGTCTGGGCGAGGGCAGGCCAGGGGGCTCAGGACGCCTTCCCTGGGAGGGCCGCTGCAGACCCAGCCCGGCCCGCTTCCCCCGTGGGGCCTGGGCTCTGGAACTGGTGGCCATGCCCGCCGACGGCGCCGGCCTGCCGCCCGGGAGCAGGGAGAGGCCGGGACGAGCCTCTTAGGATGAAGAAGCCGGGCCCAGAGGGCGGGGGGCCGGGCCGGGGCCTGGCGGAGTGGAGCCCGGGCCGGAGCAGGGGGCGTCAGAGCCAGCTCTCTGTAGCTAAGGGCCTTCGTGGTCGGCAGGAAGGAAGTGTGGGTCTCAGCCACGGTCTTCGCGCCTCCACGGGACTGGGAACGGCAGTGTGGGGGGGAGGTGACCCCGAAGCCACCAGGAGCCGCGTGGCTGCCTGCCACGCCAGCTGTGCGCTGGGCTCGGCGCTCGGCTCCCGCCACGTGTGTCCTCGGGCGGCCCCGCCAGCCCGTTTTCCAGGTGAGGACACGGCAGCCCGGGCAGCGACGCTGTTCACCGTGGCCTTGGCCGGGCGAGGGGCTGGACCCCAGTCTCCGTGCCGCCTGCTGCCAGGGGCCCCTTCATCTGC
>NW_028182223.1:27500-39569 GCF_964339955.1 Pipistrellus hanaki | reverse complement strand
TCAACTCAGAACCACCCATTGGGCCCAACTCAGCCAGAACCCACCCAATTGGACCGGCCAGAACCCCCCACTTGGACCGGTTCTGCCAGGACCCACCCCCCTGGCCCAACTCAGAACCACCCACTGAGCTCAGCCCAGCCAGAACCACCTTCCTGGACCGGTTCTGCCAGGACCCACTCGCCTGGCCCAACTCAGAACCACCCACTGAGCTCAGCCCAGCCAGAACCCCCCAATTGGACCGGCCAGAACCCCCAATTGGACCGAGTCTGCCAGAACCACTCCCTGGCTCAACTCAGAACCACCCATTGGGCCCAACTCAGCCAGAACCCACCCAATTGGACCGGCCAGAACCCCCCACTTGGACCGGTTCTGCCAGGACCCACCCCCCTGGCCCAACTCAGAACCACCCACTGAGCTCAGTCCAGCCAGAACCCCCCAATTGGACCGAGTCTGCCAGAACCACCCCCTGGCCCAACTCAGAACCACCCATTGGGCCCAACTCAGCCAGAAACCCCCCAATTGGACTGGCCAGAACCCCCCCATTTGGACCGATTCTGCCAGAACCACGCCCCTGGCCCAACTCAGAACCACCACCCTGGCCCAGCCCAGCCAGAACCCACCCAATTGGACCGGCCAGAACCCCCCACTTGGACTGGTTCTGCCAGGACCCACCCGCCTGGCCCAACTCAGGACCACCCACTGAGCTCAGCCCAGCCAGAACCCCCAATTGGACTGAGTCTGCCAGAACCACCCCCCTGGCCCAACTCAGAACCACCCCCCTGGCCCAGCCCAGCCAGAACCCACCCAATTGGACCGGCCAGAACCCCCAATTGGACCGGTTCTGCCAGAACCACCACCCCCCGCCCCCGTTGCCCGGCCCCGCCAGGTCTTGCCTGCGTCTGTCAAACCTCGGACCCTTGTTGTGCATCGCCCCCTGGACCTCTCCCGCCTCTGAGGGCCTGGACACGAGACCAGAACCATTTGGACCTTCACACCCAGAGGCAACATCGGTCTCCACTCCCTCGAACCCGGCCCTCCTGAGCCGTCTGCAAAATTATTAAAAAAAATAAAATAAAATAAATATATTTTATTGATTTTTTTGGTTTGTTTTTTGTTTTTACAGAAAGAAAGAGAGAGAGAGAGTCAGAAACATCGATGAGGAGAGAGATATTATCGACCAGCCGCCTCCTGCACGCCCCCCACTGGGGATGTGCCCTCAGCCACCCAGGCCCATGCCCTTGACCGGGAATCGAACCCGGGACCCTTCCGTCCAGCAGGCCGATGCTCTATCCACCGAGCCACACCAGATTCGGCTTTTTTTTTTAAAAAAATTTTATTTTATTTTTATTATTATATTTTTTTGCATCCCAATAAAAAAATAAAAAAAGGAGTGATTTTATATTCCTAGCAGGACAGTTTGCAATCGCTAGGATTCGGGAAACAGAGGATTGGATTTAAAAATAAAACAAATAAACGATGGTACAGAGTAACTACACCATGGAATACGACGCCGCCATAAAAATAAAAAATAAAAAAAAGAAGGAATCCTTTTAAAAAAAAATAATAATTATTATTATATATATTTTATTGATTTTTTTTTTTACAGAGAGGAAGAGAGAGAGAGAGAGAGAGAATCATCCATCTGCTGCCCCCTCCTGCACCCTGCCACCTGCTGGCGATTTCATTTTATTTTATTTTTAAAAAATATATATTTTTAATTGACTGCAGAGAGGGGGGAGAGAGAGAGAGAGAGAGAGAGAGAATCATCCATCCGCTGCCTCCTCCTGCACCCTGGCACCTGCTAGAGATTTCATTTTATTTTTTTTTATTTTTTAAAATATATTTTTAATTGACTGCAGAGAAGGGAGAGAGAGAGAGAGAGAGAGAGAGAGAGAGAGACATCTATCCGCTGCCTCCTGCACGCCCCCCACTGGGGATGTGCCCTCAGCCACCGAGGCCCATGCCCTTGACCGGGAATCGAACCCGGGACCCTTCCGTCCAGCAGGCCGACGCTCTACCCACTGAGCCACACATCGGTTTCGGCCAAAAAAGAAATTCTTCATCGGCGGTGGCTTCCCGGATGGAGTCGGAGAGCCTGGTGCGGAGTGACAGGGAGCCGATCGATGAGAGAGAAAATAAAAAAAACACACAAAAAAACCCAGGATTTCACTCGTTGGTGGATCATAAAGAACAGGATACGCGGATGGAACAAAAAAAAAGAATACGGAGATAATGAAGCGACAGGTTGCAGGCTGTCTGTCCGATGACGGCGGAGAGCGGAGGGAGAGACACGGGGGATCAATAAGGGATCAATCAATCAATCAATCAATCAATATGGACACAAAACTCTGGGGAGGGAGGGCATGGGTGGGAGCGGGAGGGGATTTGGTAAGATATGGACGCATATAAAATCTTAATAAAAAAAAAAAGAAAATTAAATCGAGAAGCCATGTGCTTTTTTTTTTTTAAAAAAAATATATATATATGTGTTTTTTTAAAAAAAATATATATATATATATTTTAAAATATATGTATGTTTTTTTAAAAAAACATATATATTAATATATATATTTTATTTAAAAATATATTTTAAAAAATATATATATTTTATTTAAAAAAATATATATTTTATTTTAAAAAATATATATTTTTTATTTAAAAATATATATATTTTTTATTTAAAAAAATATATTTTTTATTTAAAAATATATATATTTTTTATTTAAAAATATATATATATTTTATTTAAAAATATATATATATTTTTAAAGATATTTTTTATTGTTTTTTCACAGAGAGAAAGGGAGAGGGAGAGAGAGTCAGAAACACTGATGATGAGAGAGAAACATCCATCCGCTGCCTCCTGCACGCCCCCCACTGGGGATGTGCCCTCAGCCACAACCCAGGCCCATGCCCTTGACCGGGTGGAATCGAACCCGGGACCCTTTCGTCCAGCAGGCCGACGCTCTACCCACTGAGCCGCACCAGCTAGAGCCATAAAAAATATATATATATTGATACATTTAGTTTTTTTTTTTTTTTAAAAAGGAATTCAGCCACGGCCAGTGTGGCTCAGTGGGTAGTGCCCAGGCCTGTAGACTGGGTTGGGGGGGGGAGGGGTGTTTGGGGAATCCAGGGTTCGAATCCCAGTCAAGGGCACAGCCCCCCCCCCGCCCCTCCGGGGTGGCGGGCTCCATCCCCAACCAGCAGGGGGCGTGCAGGAGGCAGCCGGTCCTTGATTCTCTCTCCCTTCCTCTCCGAAATCAATAAAAATATTTTAAAAAATAAAATTAAATTAAAAAAGTAAAAAGAAATTCAACCTGGCCGGTGTGGCTCAGTGGTTAGAGCCTCGGCCTGCGGACCGAAGGGTCCCGGGTTCGATTCCCGTCTAAGGCCTGGATCCCCGGCCGGGGCCTTGGCTGGGGGTTTGTGCAGGAGGCAGCCTGTCTGTGTGTCTCTCTCTCTCCCATCGATGTTTCTCTCTCTCTCTCTCTCTCTCCCTCTCCTCCTCCTCCTCCTCCTCCAGCCCCGTCCACTCTCTCTAAACACCAGTGAGGGAGCCTATGGAGTTCTTCCCACAATCCTTCAGGATAAAAAAGCCCGGTATGCTAAGTGTCCGGGCGTCCGGTCGCCCGTTCAGCCAATCAGAGCGTCCTATGCTAATGACATGCTAATGATATGCAAAGGCAGCTCAACTGCTCGCTATGACGCTCACTGACCACCAGGGGGCAGACGGCCGACCGGTCGCTATGACGCGCGCTGACCACCAGGGGGCAGACGGCCGACCGGCCGACCGGTCGCTATGACGCGCACTGACCACCAGGGGGCAGACAGCCGACCAGCCGACCGGTCGCTATGCCGCGCGCTGACCACCAGGGGGCAGACGGCCGACCGGCCGACCGGTCGCTATGACGCGCACTGACCACCAGGGGGCAGACAGCCGACCGGCCGACCGGTCGCTATGACGCGCACTGACCACCAGGGGGCAGACGGCCGACCGGCCGACCTGCCGCTATGACGTGCACTGACCACCAGGGGGCAGACGGCCGACCGGCCGACCTGCCGCTATGACGTGCACTGACCACCAGGGGGCAGACGGCCGACCGGCCGACCGGTCGCTATGCCGCGCGCTGACCACCAGGGGGCAGACGGCCGACCGGCCGACCGGTCGCTATGACGCGCACTGACCACCAGGGGGCAGACAGCCGACCGGCCGACCGGTCGCTATGACGCGCACTGACCACCAGGGGGCAGACAGCCGACCGGCCGACCGGTCGCTATGATGTGCACTGACCACCAGAGGGCAGACTGCCGACCGGCCGACCGCTCGCTATGACGTGCACTGACCACCAGGGGGCAGACAGCCGACCGGCCGACCGGTCGCTATGACGCGCACTGACCACCAGGGGGCGGACAGCCGACCAGCCGACCGGTCGCTATGCCGCACACTCACCACCAGGGGGCAGACAGCCGACCGGCCGACCGGTCGCTATGACGCGCACTGACCACCAGGGGGCAGACAGCTGACCGGCCGACCGGTCGCTATGATGTGCACTGACCACCAGGGGGCAGACAGCTGACCGGCCGACCGGTCGCTATGATGTGCACTGACCACCAGGGGGCAGACAGCCGACCGGCCGCCCGGTCGCTATGATGTGCACTGACCACCAGGGGGCAGACAGCCGACCGGCCGACCGGTCGCTATGACGCGCACTGACCACCAGGGGGCAGACGGCCGACCGGCCGACCGGTCGCTATGACGCGCACTGACCACCAGGGGGCGGACAGCCGACCGGCCGACCGGTCGCTATGACGCGCACTGACCACCAGGGGCAGACGCTCCCGCCGGAAGCACACACCCCCGGCCCCACACCCCAGCTGGAGGGCAGAGGCCCAGGCGGGCCAGGCCCGGGCCCCTCATCTGCGTTCGGCTTCTTGGTCGGATCTGTGAGGAGAGAGAACACAGCCTCCATCAGCATCGAGGACAGAGTGTGGCTCCCTCTTTATTTATAAAGGATGACGGCACCCAGGAGGTCCCGGGTTCGAGTCCCGGTCAAGGGTACAGGCCCCTGGGTTGTGGGTTCCATCCCCAACCAGTGGGGGGCGTGCAGGAGGCGGCCGGTCTGTGATTCTCTCTCCTTATTGATCTCTGTCTCTCTTTCCTGTGTGTCTGTCTCTCTGTGTGTGTCTCTCTCTGACTCTCTGTGTGTCTGTGTGTGTGTGTCTCTGTGTGTATCTCTCTCTCTGTGTCTGTCTCTCTCTCTGTGTCTGTGTGTCTCTGTGTGTGTGTCTCTCTATCTCTGTGTCTGTCTGTGTGTGTCTCTCTCTGTATCTGTGTGTGTCTGTGTGTGTCTCTCTGTGTCTGTGTGTGTCTGTGAGTGTCTCTCTCTCTCTCTGTGTGTGTGTCTCTGTGTGAATCTCTGTGTGTGTGTGTGTCTCCGTGTCTCTCTCTCTCTGTCTCTGTGTGTCTGTGCGTGTGTCTCTGTGTGTGTGTGTCTCTGTGTGTGTGTGTGTCTCTGTGTGTCTCCATCTCTCTCTCTCTGTGTGTGTGTCTCTCTCTGTGTCTGTGTGTATGTGTCTCCGTGTGAATCTCTGTGTGTGTGTGTGTCTCCGTGTCTCTCTCTCTGTGTCTGTGTGTCCGTGTGCGTGTCTCTCTGTGTGTATCTCTGTGTCTGTGTGTGTCTTTCTTTCCCTGTGTGTCTGTGTGTCTCTCTCTCTGTGTGTCTCCGTGTCTCTCTCTCTCTCTCTCTCTCTCTGTGTGTGTGTGTGTCTGTCTCTCTCTCTCTCTCTCTCTCTCTCTCTCTCCCTCTCCCCCTCCCTCTCCCTCTCTCTCTCTCTCTCTCTCTCTCTCTCTCTCTCCCTCCCCCCCCCTCTCTCTCTCTCTCTCCCTCTCCCTCTCTCTCTCTCCCTCTCTCTCTCCCTCTCTCTCTCTCTCCCTCTCTCTCCATCTCTCTCTCTCTCTCCCTCCCTCTCTCTCTCTCTCTCCCTGCGATGCCTCCTCCCTCCCCCGCCCGGGCCTCTGGGCCTCCGGGGAGCCGCCTGCCTGTGGGCGGGAGCCGCGCCCAGCGCTGGGGGTGGGGCCGCCCTCCGCACCCCGCACCCCGGGGCCCAGCGGCACCCAAGGGTGCAGGCCTGCCTGCTGCCCCTCCACCCGCCCCCCTGTGCCCCCATCCCCTGCCCCCCGCCCCCTGGGGCTGACCCGGACCATCCAGGCTCCGGGGGCAAAGCGGGGACCCCACATCCAGCCCCGCGGCCAGGGGTTCGAGCCCGGGGTCCGCCCAGCCGTTGGCATCCTGTCCGGGCAGCTCCTGCTTTGCATTCCTCTCTCCTCCTCTCCCTCCTCCCTCCTCCCTCCTTCCTTCCTTCCCTCCTTCCTTCCTTCCTCTCTCCCTGGTCCACACCCCAACGGGGCCAGGCCTCCAGCTGCAGCGACAGCAGCCACCCAGGGGCCTCGTCCCTCCGTCTGTCTGTCTGACCGTCTGTCTGACCGACCGTCCGACCGTCCGACCGTCCAGCCCCCAGGCCATGGGGGGCCTGCGGCTGCTGCTGGTCCTGTGGGTCTCAGGCCTGTGTCTGCTGGTCCGGGTTCGAGGTAAGAGAGACTCTGGGTGGGGCTGGTGGGTGGGGCGTTTGCAAATAAAATAATAAAAAACAAAATTAAACAAAGAGAAAAAGCAGGAAAAAGGAAGGAGACAGGGTGGTTCAGTGGGCAGCGCGGACGGGGGTGGGGGGGGTGGTCCCGGGTTCGAGGGCACCGGGTTCCAGAGGGGAGAGAGGGCGGGCCTGGGCGGCGGAGGGAGAGATGGGTTTCGTGTGTGGTTTCGTTTTTGGTTTTTTTTGGTTTTCTGTGCGGTTCGTTTTGATATTTTTTTTAATTTTATTTTTATTTTTATGGTTCGGTTCGGTTCGGTTCGTTTGAATATTTTATTTGATGTCACTTTCGGTTCGGTTCGAATATTTCATTTGTTTTGTTGTATCTCTCTTCAGTTCGGTTCGTTTTATATTTTTATTTTATTGTATTTCAGTTCGGCTCCTTTTATATTTTATTTGTTTTATTTTTTTTCATTTCGGTTCAGTTCATTTTAATATTTTATTTGTTTTATTCTGTTTCTCTCGAGTTCAGCTCATTTTAATTATATTTCATTTGATATGTTATGTTTTGTTTTGTTTTTTTGATGTTATGTGTGGTTTTATTTTATATTTTATTTCATTTCATATTTTATTTTATGTATTATGTTATGTTTTGTTATATTTTATTTTATTCCGGCTCGTTTTATTTTATATATCACGCTATGTTTTATGTTTTATTTTATATTTTATTTCATTTTGTATTTTATTTTCTATATTATGTTATGTTTTGTTTTATTTTATTTCATATTTTATTTCATTTTGTATTTTATTTTACATATTACGCTATGTCATGTTTTGTTATGTTGTTTTGTTTTATTTTATATTATATCTTCTTTTATATTTTATTTGTTTTATTTCATTTTTAGTTCAGTCCATTTCGTTTTATATTTATTTTCTTTCACTCTATTCTATTCTTCTTTATTTCATTTCATTTCATTTCATTTCGGTTCATTCTATATTTTATTTTCTGTATTATGTTACGTTTTGTTTTATTTTATATTTTATTGCATTTCAGCTCCTTTTATTTTGTATATTATGTCATGTTTGTGTTGTTTTGTTATACTTTATTTTATTTCAGTTCAGTTCATTTACATTTTATTTTCTATATTATGTTATGTTACGTTTTGTTTTATTTTATTTTATATTTTATTTCATTTTATATTTTATTTTATATATTATGTCATGTTTCTGTTGTTTTGTTATATTTTATTTTATTTCAGTTCATTTTATATTTTATTTTCCATGTTATGTTATGTTTTGTTTTGTTTTATATTTTATTGCATTTCAGCTCCTTTCATTTTGTATATTATGTCATGTTTGTGTTGTTTTGTTATATTTTATTCTATTTCATTTCATTTCAGTTCATTTACATTTTATTTTCTATGTTATGTTATGTTATGTTTTGTTTTGTTCTGTTATATTTTAATTTAATTTAATTTTGTTGTTTTGTCGGCCCCACGTGTCCGGGCTGGAGCTCGGGAGCCTGAGTTGTTGATCTCCTCCCGCGGGTCCGCCCCGCAGAGCGGCCGGGCGGCGGCCGGGCGGGCCCGTCCGGTCTGGGCTCCGGGGACGGAGGGAGGAGGGAGAGGGGGCTGAGTGTGTGTGTCTCAGTGTGTGTGTCTCTGTGTCCTTGTGTGTGTGTGCGTGTGTGTCTGTGTGTGTCTGTGTGTGTGTGTCTCAGTGTGTGTGTCTCTGTGTCCTTGTGTGTGTGTGTGTGTGTCTGTGTGTCTCTCTCTGTGTGTCTCTCTCTGTGTGTGTCTCTGTGTGTCTGTGTGTGTGTGTATGTGTGGGAGGGAGAGGGGGCTGTGTGTGTGTGTGTCTGTGTGTCTATGTGTGCGTCTGTGTGTGTGTGTCTCTGTGTGTCTATGTGTGTGTCTCTCTGTGTGTGTGTCTCTGTGTGTCTGTGTGTATGTGTATGTGTGGGAGGGAGAGGGGGCTGTGTGTGTGTGTGTCTGTGTGTCTCTGTGTGTGTGTCTCAGTGTGTGTGTGTGTGTCTCTGTGTGTCTCTGTGTATGTCTGTGTCTGTGTGTGTCTCTGTCTCTCTATGTGTGTGTCTGTGTGTGTGTGTGTGTCTCTGTGTGTCTATGTGTGTGTGTTTCTGTCTCTCTGTGTGTGTGTCTCTGTGTGTGTCTGTGTCTGTGTGTGTCTCTGTCTCTCTATGTGTGTCTCTCTGTGTGTGTGTGTCTCTGTGTGTCTATGTGTGTGTGTATGTGTATGTGTGGGAGGGAGAGGGGGCTGTGTGTGTGTGTGTCTGTGTGTCTATGTGTGTGTCTCAGTGTGTGTGTGTGTCTCTGTGTGTCTGTGTGTATGTGTATGTGTGGGAGGGAGAGGGGGCTGTGTGTGTGTGTGTGTCTGTGTGTCTATGTGAGTGTCTCAGTGTGTGTGTGTGTCTCTGTGTGTCTATGTGTGTGTCTCTCTGTGTGTGTGTCTCTGTGTGTGTCTGTGTCTGTGTGTGTCTCTGTCTCTCTATGTGTGTCTCTGTGTGTGTGTGTGTCTCTGTGTGTCTATGTGTGTGTGTATGTGTATGTGTGGGAGGGAGAGGGGGCTGTGTGTGTGTGTGTCTGTGTGTCTATGTGTGTGTCTCTGTGTGTGTGTGTCTCTGTGTGTCTCTGTGTGTGTCTGTGTGTGTCTCTGTCTCTCTATGTGTGTGTGTGTGTGTGTGTGTCTGTGTGTCTATGTGTGTGTGTCTCTGTGTGTGTCTGTGTCTGTGTGTGTCTCTGTCTCTCTATGTGTGTCTCTCTGTGTGTGTGTGTGTCTCTGTGTGTTTATGTGTGTGTGTATGTGTATGTGTGGGAGGGAGAGGGGGCTGTGTGTGTGTGTGTGTCTGTGTGTCTATGTGTGCGTCTCAGTGTGTGTGTGTGTCTCTGTGTGTCTATGTGTGTGTCTCTCTGTGTGTGTGTCTCTGTGTGTGTGTCTCTGTGTGTGTGTCTCTGTGTGTGTGTGTGTCTCTGTGTGTCTCTGTGTGTGTCTCTGTCTCTCTATGTGTGTGTGTGTTTGTGTGTGTGTCTCTGTGTGTCTATGTGTGTGTGTTTCTGTCTCTCTGTGTGTGTGTCTCTGTGTGTGTCTGTGTCTGTGTGTGTCTCTGTCTCTCTATGTGTGTCTCTGTGTGTGTGTGTGTCTCTGTGTGTCTATGTGTGTGTGTATGTGTATGTGTGGGAGGGAGAGGGGGCTGTGTGTGTGTGTGTCTGTGTGTCTATGTGTGCGTCTGTGTGTGTGTGTCTCTGTGTGTCTATGTGTGTGTCTCTCTGTGTGTGTGTCTCTGTGTGTCTGTGTGTATGTGTATGTGTGGGAGGGAGAAGGGGCTGTGTGTGTGTGTGTCTGTGTGTCTCTGTGTGTGTGTCTCAGTGTGTGTGTGTGTGTCTCTGTGTGTCTCTGTGTATGTCTGTGTCTGTGTGTGTCTCTGTCTCTCTATGTGTGTGTGTGTCTCTGTGTGTCTATGTGTGTGTGTTTCTGTCTCTCTGTGTGTGTGTCTCTGTGTGTGTCTGTGTCTGTGTGTGTCTCTGTCTCTCTATGTGTGTGTCTGTGTGTGTGTGTGTCTCTGTGTGTCTATGTGTGTGTGTATGTGTATGTGTGGGAGGGAGAGGGGGCTGTGTGTGTGTGTGTCTGTGTGTCTCTGTGTGTGTGTCTCTGTGTGTGTGTGTGTCTCTGTGTGTGTATGTGTATGTGTGGGAGGGAGAGGGGGCTGTGTGTGTGTGTGTCTCTGTGTGTCTGTGTGTGTGTGTATGTGTGGGAGGGAGAGGGGGCTGTGTGTGTGTGTCTGTGTGTCTCTGTGTGTGTGTCTCAGTGTGTGTGTGTGTGTGTCTCTGTGTGTGTATGTGTATGTGTGGGAGGGAGAGGGGGCTGTGTGTGTGTGTGTCTGTGTGTCTATGTGTGCGTCTCTCTGTGTGTGTGTGTCTCTGTGTGTCTATGTGTGTGTCTCTCTGTGTGTGTGTCTCTGTGTGTCTGTGTGTATGTGTATGTGTGGGAGGGAGAGGGGGCTGTGTGTGTGTGTGTCTGTGTGTCTATGTGTGCGTCTCTCTGTGTGTGTGTGTCTCTGTGTGTCTATGTGTGTGTCTCTCTGTGTGTGTGTCTCTGTGTGTCTGTGTGTATGTGTATGTGTGGGAGGGAGAGGGGGCTGTGTGTGTGTGTGTCTGTGTGTCTCTGTGTGTGTGTCTCAGTGTGTGTGTGTGTGTGTCTGTGTGTCTATGTGTGCGTCTGTGTGTGTGTGTCTCTGTGTGTCTATGTGTGTGTCTCTCTGTGTGTGTGTCTCTGTGTGTCTGTGTGTATGTGTATGTGTGGGAGGGAGAGGGGGCTGTGTGTGTGTGTGTCTGTGTGTCTCTGTGTGTGTGTCTCAGTGTGTGTGTGTGTCTCTGTGTCTCTGTGTGTGTCTGTGTCTGTGTGTGTCTCTGTCTCTCTATGTGTGTCTGTGTGTGTGTGTGTCTGTGTGTCTATGTGTGCGTCTGTGTGTGTGTGTCTGTGTGTCTATGTGTGTGTCTCTCTGTGTGTGTGTCTCTGTGTGTCTGTGTGTATGTGTATGTGTGGGAGGGAGAGGGGGCTGTGTGTGTGTGTGTCTGTGTGTGCGTCTGTGTGTGTGTGTCTCTGTGTGTCTATGTGTGTGTCTCTCTGTGTGTGTGTCTCTGTGTGTCTGTGTGTATGTGTATGTGTGGGAGGGAGAGGGGGCTGTGTGTGTGTGTGTCTGTGTGTCTCTGTGTGTGTGTCTCAGTGTGTGTGTGTGTCTCTGTGTGTGTATGTGTATGTGTGGGAGGGAGAGGGGGCTGTGTGTGTGTGTGTGTGTCTGTGTGTCTATGTGTGTGTCTCTCTGTGTGTGTGTCTCTGTGTGTCTGTGTGTATGTGTATGTGTGGGAGGGAGAGGGGGCTGTGTGTGTGTGTGTCTGTGTGTCTCTGTGTGTGTCTCTGTGTGTGTGTGTGTGTGTGTCTACGTGTGTGTCTCTGTGTGTGTGTGTCTCTGTGTGTCTGTGTATGTGTGGGAGGGAGAGGGGGCTGTGTGTGTGTGTGTCTGTGTGTCTCTGTGTGTATGTCTCTCTGTGTGTGTGTGTCTCTGTGTGTCTCTGTGTGTGTCTGTGTCTGTGTGTGTCTCTGTCTCTCTATGTGTGTGTCTCTGTGTGTGTGTCTCTGTGTGTCTATGTGTGTGTGTTTCTGTCTCTCTGTGTGTGTGTGTCTGTGTCTGTGTGTGTCTCTGTCTCTCTATGTGTGTCTGTGTGTGTGTGTGTGTCTCTGTGTGTGTATGTGTGTGTGTATGTGTATGTGTGGGAGGGAGAGGGGGCTGTGTGTGTGTGTGTGTCTGTGTGTCTGTGTGTCTATGTTTGTGTCTGTGTGCAGGCGTGTGGGGAGCGTGTGAAGGCGTGTGGGAAGCATGCACGGCCCCTCAGGAATGAGAAGGTTGTACCCAGAGATGGCTGTGTGCTGAGGGCGGAGGTTGCATATCCTGTTTGTCCTGTT
>NW_028182223.1:17500-25000 GCF_964339955.1 Pipistrellus hanaki | reverse complement strand
ATCTATATGAATAATTTTTTAAAAAGCATGGCTCAGTGGTTACCCCCCCACACCCCGTCCCTCCTCCCTGACTTCGCTCTGACTGCCTCTCCCAAGGCGCAATGCATTGTGGGGCGATTCCGGTGTGCGCGCTCTGCATTCTGGGAAATGACCCGCCTGGGGTCCCCCAGCCTGTGGCGCAATGCATTGTGGGGCGATTCCACCCTGTGCGCGCTCTGCACTCTGGGAAATGACTCGCCCAGGGGGTCCCACAGCCTGTGGCGCAATGCATTGTGGGGAGACCTCCCTGTGCGCGCTCTGCATTCTGGGGGATGACCCGCCCCAGAGTGTCCCCCAGCCCGTGGCGCAATGCATTGTGGGGAGATTCCCTCTGGGCGCGCTCTGCATTCTGGGAAATGACCCGCCCGGGGTCACCCAGCCTGTGGTGCAATGCATTGTGGGGAGATTCACCTTGTGCACGCTCTGCATTCTGGGGAATGACCCGCCCGGGGGTGCCCCAGCCCGTGGTCCAATGCATTGTGGGGAGGCCCCCCTGTGCGCGCTCTGCATTCTGGGGAATGACCCGCCTGGGGTCCCCTAGCCGGTGGCGCAATGCATTGTGGGGAGACCCCCCTGTGCCTGTGCGCGCTCTGCATTCTGGGGAATGACCCGCCCGGGGTCACCCAGCCCGTGGCACAATGCATTGTGGGGAGATTCCCCCTGTGCGCGCTCTGCATTCTGGGGAATGACCCGCCCCAGGGGGTCCCCCAGTCTGTGACGCAATGCATTGTGGGGAGGCCCCCCTGTGCCTGTGCGTGCTCTGCATTCTGGGGGATGACCCGCCCCAGGGGGTGCCCCAGCCCGTGGCACAATGCATTGCGGGCAGACCCCCCTGTGCGCGCTCTGCATTCTGGGGAATGACCCGCCCGGGGGTCCCCCAGCCTATGGCGCAATGCATTGTGGGGAAATTCCTCTGTTCTCCATGTTAAGTCCCCTCCAACCCCCACTGCCCTCCTGGCCCCCATCAGACCGGCACTGACTTCCCAAGACAGCCGAGGGCGGTGGTGCTTTCTCAGGCTTTTATGGAACCCGGGACCTTGTGGTTTTGATTAAACTGTGGAGTTAGCTGAGAAAAAAGAAAATAAAAAATAAAAATAAAAATAAAAATAAAAATAAAGAGGAAATGAGAAACAGATGTGTCTGGTTTTGTTAAAAACAAACAAAATAAAACAGATATTTGTGCCCTGGCCGGTGTGGCTCAGTGGGCAGAGCGTCGGTCGGCCTGCTGGACGGAAGGGTCCCGGGTTCGATTCCATCCGGTCAAGGGCATGGACCTGGGTGGCCGAGGGCACATCCCCAGTGGGGGGCGTGCAGGAGGCGGCGGATGGATGTTTCTCTCTCTCATCATCGATGTTTCTAGCTCTCTCTATCCCTCTCCCTTCCTCTCTGTGGGGAAAAAAAAAAAATCAATAAAATATAACAATAAAATATAGATATTTGCATTTCTATCAAAGAGGGACGGAGAGAGAAACATCCATGAGGAGAGAGAATCACGGACCGGCTGCTGCCCCCTGCACGCCCCCTACTGGTTGGGGGCATGGAGCCCGCCACCCGGGGGCCTGTGTGCCCTTGACCTGGTGGAATCGAACCCGGGACCCTTCCGTCCAGCAGGCCGACGCTCTATCCGCTGAGCCACACCGGCCAGGGCTCATTTCATTTAAAAAAATATATATATATATTTATATTTTTATTGATTTGAGAGAAGAAGGGAGAGAGAGAGGAGAGAGAGAGAGAGAGAGAGAGAGAGATAGAGAGAGAGAGAGAGAAACATCCACGAGGAGAGAGAATCATGGACCAGCCGCCTCCTGCACGCCCTTCCACTGGGGATGTGCCCTCAGCCACCACCAAGGTCCATGCCCTTGACCTGGGAATCGAACCCGGGACCCTTCCCGTCCAGCAGGCCGACGCTCTAACCACTGAGCCACACCGGCCGGGGCCGGGTCCAGAGGGAAGGGGGGAAGGAGGAGGGTAGGGAGAGAGGGTTATACCCTTAGCTGAGGTGGAGGAAACTGGGGGTTCAGGATCGGAAACCGGGAACCAAGGCTGTTGCAAGACTGACCCCCCCCAACCCCTGTGTGTGTGTGTGTCTGTGTGTGTGTCTGTGTGTGTCTGTGTGTGTGTGTCTGTGTGTGTGTCTGTGTGTGTGTGTGTGTGTGTCTGTGTGTGTCTGTGTGTGTGTGTGTGTGTGTGTGTGTGTCTGTGTGTGTGTGTGTGTGTGTGTGTGTGTGTGTGTCTGTGTCTGATCTCTCCCCACAGCTCAAGGCGACTTCGATTTGGCAGACGCTCTGGACGACCCAGGTGGGTGCCCGGATTTTGCCCCCGCCCCCCCCCCGGGAGGCAGGGCGGGGTGGGGTGGGGAGGTGAGAGGGTGCAGGGCGGGGGGGGGGGGGGCTTGATTCTGAAAAGATTGGGGTGCGGGCGGGCGGGGGGGGGGTCCCCTGAGAACGTGTCTCGGTCAAGATCATCTTTTTATAAAAATATATATATTTTTTATTGATTTTTTTTTTTTTTACAGAACGGAAGGGAGAGGGAGAGACAGAGAGAGAGAGAGAGAGAAACATCCACCAGCTGCCTCCTGCACGCCCCCTGCTGGGGATGTGCCCTCAGCCGCCAAGGTCCATGCCCTTGACCGGGAATCGAACCCGGGACCTTTCCGTCCACAGGCCGACGCTCTATCCACTGAGCCAAACTGGCCAGGGCTGAATTTTTTTCTTTTTTTTAAAAAAAGAGATAATGGAATGGAGGCCCGACCGGTGTGGCTCAGTGGGTAGAGCGCCGGCCTGCGGACGGAAGGGTCCCGGGTTCGATTCCATCCGGTCAAGGGCATGGGCCTTGGTGGTGGTTGAGGGCACATCCCCAGTGGGGGCGTGCAGGAGGCAGCTGATGGATGATTCTCAGTCTCTCTCCCTCTCCCTTCCTCTCTGCGAAAAAGAAATCAATAAAATATAGATTTTTTTTTTAAAAAAATAAAAATTAATAAAAAAGAGAGAGAAAATCAGAGGGAGAGAGGAAGGGAGAAAAGAGAGAGAGAGAATCAATAATGAGAGAGAATCATGGACCGGCTGCCTCCTGCACGCCCCCTCCTGGTTGGGGATGGAACCCACAACCCGGGGCCTGTGCCCTTGACCGGGACTCGAACCCGGGACCTCCTGGGTGCCGTCATCCTTTATAAATAAAGAGGGAACCGCACTCTGTCCTCGATGCTGATGGAGGCTGTGTTCTCTCTTCACAGATCCGACCAAGAAGCCGAACGCAGGTGAGGGGGCCCGGGCCTGGCCCGCCTGGGCCTCTGCCCTCCAGCTGGGGTGTGGGGCCGGGGGTGTGTGCTTCCGGCGGGAGCGTCTGCCCCTGGTGGTCAGTGCGCGGCATAGCGACCGGTCGGCCGGTCGGCTGTCTGCCCCCTGGTGGTCAGTGCGCGTCGTAGCGACCGGTCGGCCGGTCGGCTGTCTGCCCCCTGGTGGTCAGTGCGCGTCATGGCGACCGGTCGGCCGGTCGGCTGTCTGCCCCCTGGTGGTCAGTGCACGTCATAGCGACCGGTCGGCCGGTCGGCTGTCTGCCCCCTGGTGGCCAGTGCACGACATAACGACAGGTCGGCTGGTTCGACGGCATGCCCTCTGGTGGTCAGTGTGCATTATTGCAATCTGTTGAGGGACATTAGCATATCATTAGCATATCATTAGCATATCATCAGCATGTCATCAGCATGTCATTAGCATACTGGAAGCCTGGTGCACAAAATTCACCCTGTGGGTGTGGTAGGGGGGGAGGGTGTGTCCCTCAGCCCGGCCTGCAGCCTCTCCCATCGGGGGCCCTGGAGGGCGGTCGGACGTCCCTCTCTCAATTCAGGACGGCTGGCCCCCAACTGCCCTCCCCTGCAGGCCTGGTCGCCCCTAACTGCCCTCCCCTGCAGGCCTGGACCCCCCTAACTGCCCTCCCCTGCAGGCCTGGTCGCCCCTAACTGCCCTCCCCTGCAGGCCTGGTCCCCCCTAACTGCCCTCCCCTGCAGGCCTGGTCGCCCCTAACTGCCCTCCCCTGCAGGCCTGGTCGCCCCTAACTGCCCTCCCCTGCAGGCCTGGTCGCCCCTAACTGCCCTCCCCTGCAGGCCTGGTCGCCCCTAACTGCCCTCCCCTGCAGGCCTGATAAGCCCACAACTGCCCTCCCCTGCAGGCCTGGTCCCCCCTAACTGCCCTCCCCTGCAGGCCCGGTCTCCCTTCCTCTCTGTGTAAAAAAAAAAATATCAATAAAATATATTTAAAAAGTAAAATGAAATAAAATGATAAATAAGAACCCGGTGTCTCTTTCTCCGCAGACATCTTCCCGAAGCCGCGGCCCCCGTACCCCCCGCAGCCCGGAAGTCCTGATAACACTGGGAGTAAGAGTCCACCTCCTTCCTTCCTTCCTTCCTTCCTGTCCGCCCCCTGGTGGTCAGCGCACGTCATAGCGACCGGTCGGCCGGTCGACTGTCTTTCTTTCTTTTTTTTTTTTCCTTTTTTTTTCCTCTTTTTAAAGAAATATATTTTTTGCTAGAGGCCCGGTGCATGAATTCCTGCACCCGTGGGGTCCCCCGGCCCGGCCTGCAGGGGCCTCGGGGCCGACACCGGCTCTCCGACGCCCCCCGAGGGGTCCCGGAGGGAGA
The DNA here is from genome assembly GCF_964339955.1 of Pipistrellus hanaki. Lineage (NCBI taxonomy): Eukaryota > Metazoa > Chordata > Mammalia > Chiroptera > Vespertilionidae > Pipistrellus > Pipistrellus hanaki. Next base: position 20,325 of record NW_028182223.1, on the reverse strand, counting down.
GAGGGCACAGGCAGGGCCGAGGGGCCCCCCCGGGGCAGGATCGGGGCCGGGGAGGGACGGGAGGTGGGCCGGCCGGGGAGGGACCGAGGGGGGCTCCAGGGCGTGTCCGGCCCGTCTCGCTCAGTCCCCATCGGCCGGACCCCAGCAGCAAGCTGGCCTGCTGGTCGGAGCGTCTGCCCCCTGGTGGTCAGTGCACGTCACAGCGACCGGTTGGCCGGTCGACTGTCCGCCCCCTGGTGGTCAGTGCACGTCATAGCGACTGGTCGGCCGGTCGGCCGTCTGCCCCCTGGTGGTCAGTGCACGTCATAGCGACCGGTCGGCCGGTCGGCTGTCTGCCCCCTGGTGGTCAGTGCATGTCACAGCGACTGGTCAACCAGTCAACTGTCTGCCCCCTGGTGGTCAGTGCACGTCATAGCGACCGGTCGGCCGGTCGGCTGTCTGCCCCCTGGTGGTCAGTGCACGTCATAGCGAGTGGCTGACTGGCCTTAACATATCATTAGCATATCATTAGCATACGACGCTGTGATTGGATGAACAGATGACTGGGCACTTAGCACCTTAGGCTTTTATCCTATAGGATGGATGTCAGAGAGGAAGGGAGAGGGAGAGAAACATCCACGAGGAGAGAGAATCGGGGGCCGGCCGCCTCCCGCACGCCCCCTGCTGGCTGGGGATGGAATTGCACGTACCCCGGGCGGCTGTGTTTTGTGCGATCGGTTCCCGGTTGGCGGGGCCCTTAGCTCTCTCCCTCCCCCTCGGTGTCTCCCCCACAGACATCTACCCGCGGCCCCGGCCACCGCCCCCTCGCCCCGCACCTGGCTACCCGGACGGCGGAGGTAAGAAGTGGGACTTATTGGGGCTCCGTCCATTTTTATTTTAATTATATTTCTTTTTTTTTTTTTTAAAAAAATATATATATTATGTCCCTGGCTGGTGTGGCTCAGTGGGTAGAGCGTCGGCCTGCGGACGGAAGGGCCCCGGGTTCGATTCCCGGTCAAGGGCATGGGCCTCGGTGGCTGAGGGCACATCCCCAGTGGGGGGCGTGCAAGAGGCAGCTGATGGATGATTCTCTCTCCTCATCGATGTTTCTCTCTCTCTCTCTCTCTCTCTCTCTCTCTCTTTCTTTCTCTCTTCCTCTCTCTCTTTCTGTCTCTCTATCTCTCTCTTCCTCTCTTTCTCTCACACTCTCTCTCTTTCTCTCTCTTCCTCTCTCTCTCCCTCTCTCTCTCTTCCTTTCTTTCTCTCACTCTCTCTTTCTCTCTCTTCCTCTCTCTCTCTCACTCTATCTCTTCTCTCTCTCTCTCTCTCTCTCTCTCTCTCTCTCTCTCTCTCTCTTCTTCTCCCTTCCTTTCTAAAATCAATAGAGAAATAGGTTTTTAAAAATTGTTCAGCCCTAGGTGGTGTGGCTCAGTGGACAGAGCGTCGGCCTGCGGACTGAAAGGTCCCGGGTTCGATTCCCGGCCAAGGGCATGGACCTCGGTGGCTGAGGGCACATCCCCAGTGGGGGGCGTGCAGGAGGCGGCTGGTCCAGGATTCTCTCTCGAATCACGGATGTTTCCGACTCTCTCTCCTTCCTCTTCCTTCCCTAGAATCAATAATATATATATTTAAAATATTTATATATACATTTAAAATACATATATATTAATATATATATATATATAATTAAAAATACATATATTATTGATTTTTTTTTTTTTACTGAGAAGAAGGGAGAGGGAGAGAGAGTTGAAAGCATCGATGATGAGAGAGAAACATCCATCAGCCGCCTCCTGCACGCCCCCCACTGGGGATGTGCCCTCAGCCACCAAGGTCCATGCCCTTGACCTGGAATCGAACCCGGGACCCTTCCATCCGCAGGCCGACGCTCTACCCACTGAGCCAAGCCAGGTAGAGCTATCTATCTATCTATCTATCTATCTATTTTTTGTTGTTTTCATTTAAATTTTTTTACATGCAAAAACATTTAACATTTCAAGGAGAACGATTTTAAATAGAACAATGTGATATTCGATGGATATTGATATTCCAAGAAAAATTAGTTTAAATGTAATAATGTCATATGCAATGAGCATCAATATTCCATAAAAAAAAATCTATCTTAAATATAACGATGTTCCATGGAATCAACATTAATGCCTCCAGCCCCTTGGATTCTATTTAAAAAGAAAGAAAGAAAGAAAGAAAGAAAGGAAAAAGAAAGAAAGAAAGAAAAAAGCAGAGGAGAAAGGGTTGGTGACATTGGCCTTTAGGTGGGTACATTTTACAGCAACTCAACAACCGTTAAAAGCAAACACCTCCCCAGGCAAAAGCCGTGGGCCGCTGGCTGCTATGCTGAGGCCGTCTAGAAGCTTCCGGAAGCTTCCGGAACGTGCTGGAAGGTTCTAGAAGCTTCCGGCAAGTTCCTGGTGGAGTTTCGCTGCCACACACACACACACACACACACTCCTCTCGCCCAGTAGGGGTCACTCAGAGCAAGGAGGCCACAGCTCCCTCGTTAGAAAGCAACACCGAACACCTAACAGGATTCATTCAAAAAAAAAAAAAAAATAGAAAGAAAAAAGCAGAGGAGAAAGGGGTGGTGACATTGGCCTTTAGGTGGATACATTTTACAGCAACTCAACAACCCTTAAAAGCAAACACCTCCCCAGGCTAAAGCAGTGGGCCCTCAGAGAGTCCAGAAGCTTCCGGAAGCTTTCAGAACGTGCTGGAAGGTTCTAGAAGCTTCCGGCAAGTTCCTGGTGGACTTTCGCTGCACACACACACACCCCTCTCGCCCAGTAGGGGTCTTTAAGAGCAAGGAGGCCGCAGCTCCCTTGTTAGAA
>NW_028182223.1:5000-10000 GCF_964339955.1 Pipistrellus hanaki | reverse complement strand
TTTATTCATTGCATTTCATTTCATATTATATTTATATTATTTTATATTTTATTATTTTATATTTATTTTATTTCGTGTTACATTTCATTTCATTCATTTCATTTTATATTTTATTTTATTTATATCATTTTATTTTATATTTATTTTATTTTATTATTTCTATTTTATTTTATACATTTTTATTTTATTTTATATATTATATTTTATATTACATTAAATTGTATTTTCTTTTCTTTTCTTTTTTCTTTTATTATTGTCTATTTCATTTTATACATTTCTACTTTTATTTTATATATTATATTTTATATTACATTGAATTATTTCATTTTATTTTTTATTTTATTATTTTCTATTTTATTTTATATATTATATTTTATATTACATTGAATTATTTCATTTTATTTTTTATTTTATTATTTTCTATTTTATTTTATTTTTATATTTTATATTACATTAAATTGTATTTTCTTTTATTTTTTATTTTATTATTTTCTATTTTATTTTATATATTATATTTTATATTACATTACATTGTATTTTATTTTATTTCCTTTCATTTCATTTCATTTCATTGTTTAAATTGCTTAGATCAGCCCCCACATCTCTTTCCCCCCGCCATTCACCTGCCCCGGCCCATGGGATCCTGGTTGAGCTTTGAAAACCTCTTTTATTCTGGGGGACCCTCTCTCTCGGGATGTCCCACCTCCTCCTCCTCCTCCTCCTCCTGGGTCTGCGCCTGGGAATTCAGGGCTTTCTCTGTCCTGCAGGCGGAGGGCGCAATAGACCCGGCTCGAATGGATATAATTATGGTAAAAAAAAATAAAATAAAATTTAAAAAAGGCATAATTTTTACCAAAAAAAAAAAAAGCTTGCACAACTAACTTCCTGCCTGGGTGCTGGGCTGGGGGGGGTCAGGGGGTTGCCTGGTCTGAGCCTCTTGCATGCAAACGGACTCCCTGAATTTTGCACGCCGTGAGGTGCTTGTTGTTTTTTGTAAAAAAAGAAAAAAAATATTTGGTGCAAACCGGTGTGGCTCAGCGGGCAGAGCGTCGGCCTGCTGGACGGAAGGGTCCCGGGTTCGATTCCCCCCGGTCAAGGGCATGGACCTCGGTGGCTGAGGGCACATCCCCAGTGGGGGGCGTGCAGGAGGCAGCTGGTCGATGTTTCTCTCTCATCTTCGATGTTTCTGACTCTCTGTGCCTCTCCCTTCCTCTCTGTGAAAAAAAAAATCAATAAAAAAAAAATATATTTTTTTAAAATATATGTGTGCATGGATTTCCCAGTTTAAGGGAAAGAGAGAAGGAGAGAGAGAGAGAGAGAGAGAGAGAGAGAGAGAGAGAGAGAGAGAGAGAGAGAGAGAGAGAGAGAGAGAGAGAGAGAGAGAGAGAGAGAAACATCCATGAGGAGAGAGAATCAGGGACCGGCCGCCTCCTGCACGCCCCCTGCTGGTTGGGGATGGAGCCTGCAACCAGGGCCTGTGCCCTTGACCTGGGAATCGAACCCGGGACCCTTCCGTCTGCAGGCTGATGCTCTATCCGCTGAGCCACACTGGCTGGGTTCGGCCTGCTTCGCGCTGTGATTGCATGTAAGTTGCCTGCGTTTGCGTGTCCTTTGCGTGCGATGCGGATGCGGACACACATGTGCACGTGTGTTCATGCGTGTGCTGGTGGCTGTGTGTGCATACACATGGATGCCTCCTTTTTTTTAAAAAAAATACATATATATGTTATTGATTTTTTTTCACAGAGAGGAAGGGAGAGAGAGAGAGAGTCAGAAACATCGATGATGAGAGAGAGACATCGACCAGCCGCCTCCTGCACGCCCCCCACTGGGGATGTGCCCTCAGCCACCACCGAGGCCCATGCCCTTGACCGGGTGGAATCGAACCCGGGACCCTTCCGTCTGCAGGCCGACGCTCTGTCCACTGAGCCACACCGGTGTCGGCGTGTCTGCCTTTGGATTGGGTGCACGCACGTGTGTTTATTTGCACACACGTGCATGTGTGTGCAATGCACACGTGAGCAGACACGCAGACTCCGCACGCACACACGCATGCATGCATGTTTTGTGCCAACGCGAGCGTGTGCCTGCGGGTGCCTCCACGTGGCTTTTGCCACCTCACACGCGCGCAGGTGAGCCTGGATTTGCAACGTGCGTGTACATGCATGCACACACATGTGCCATGTGTAAGCTCACACACACACACACACACACACACTGGTGCATGCGTGCTCCCATGCGCTCCATGCTTCAAAGGCTTGCAAGCTCGCGCCTCTGTGTGTTTGCACACGCACACACGTGCCCGCATCCATGCTACACGCGTGTGCACGCATGCGTAGGCGTGTTTGCGCGTGCTGATCATGTCTGCTCGCGCGTGTGCATGCCGTGTCCCGGGTCCCTTCCTGGCCCCACGCCGAGATGTGGGCCACACAGCCTGTCCTGCGTCCGTCGTCCTGTCTGTCTGTCCGTCCGTCCGCCTCCCTCACGGGCGGCTAAGGGTCCGAGAGCGCAGAGCTCTGTCTGGCAGGGTCCCCAGCGTCTCAGGGGAACTGGCCGCCAGGGGGCAGCGAGGAGCCTGCCCCCCAGCCCCAGCCACGCCCCCGTGACGCTGTGATGTTCCCCCCTTGCAGGTGGCGGCGGCTACAACACGTACGGGAATCCCCACGGTAATGGCACCAGAGCCCGTCTGCTCGTGTGTTTGTTTTTAAATTATTATCTTTTATTTCATTTTTTATTTATTTTATTTATTTATTTATTTTTCTTTTATTTGTTAAATGATGATCTGCGTGCCTATTTTACCATGGCCTATTTTTATATTTTTTTTATTTCTTTTTTTTAATTTTTAATTTTTAATTTTTAATTTATTTTTCATTTCATTTTATTTTATTTATTTTATTTTGCATTAACCATTAATTATTAATTAATTTCATTAAATTATTATCTGTGTACCTAGTGGGTAGAGCACCGGCCTGCGGACGGAAGGGTCCCGGGTTCGATTCCCGGTCAAGGGCATGGGCCTCGGTGGCTGAGGGCACATCCCCAGTGGGGGGCGTGCAGGAGGCGGCTGGTCGATGATTCTCTTCATGGATGTTTCTGACTCTCTGTCCCTCTGCCTTCCTCTCTGCAAAAAATCAGTAAAATATATTTTTTAAAAAGACATCTCCGAAATCTCTCTCTCTCTCTCTCTCTCACACACACACTCAAACACACTCACACACACAGACACACACCCACACACACACAGAGACAGACACACACAGACACACACAGACACACACACCGACACACACAGACACACGCAGACACACACACACAGACACACACAGACACACACAGACACACACACACAGACACACACACGGACACACACAGAGACACACACAGACACACACAGACACATACAGACACACACAGACACACACAAACACACACACAGACACACACAGACACAGACACACACACAGACACACACTCACACACAGACACACACACAGAGACAGACACACACAGAGACACACACTCACACACACACACACACACACAGAGACACACACACACAGACACACACAGACACAGACACACGCAGACACACACACACACACACACACACACGCACACGGAATGAGGCAGCTTATGGATGTTTCTCTCTCCTCATCGATGTTTCTGGCTCTCTCTCTCTCCCTCTCCCTTCCTCTCTGTAAAAAAATCGATAAAATATATATATTTTTAAAAAATGCCATTGATCCGGTTCCTGTCTCTCTACTGCCATCTAGTGGTCAAAGCGTGTATTTACTTTTTTTTTTTTTTTCCGAAACCGGTGTGGCTCAGTGGGTAGAGCATCCGCCTGTGGACTGAAAGGTCCCGGGTTCGATTCCCGGTCAAGGGCATGGGCCTTGGTGGTGGCTGAGGGCACATCCCCAGTGGGGGGCGTGCAGGAGGCGGCGGATGGATGTTTCTCTCTCATCATTGATGTTTCTGACTCTCTCTCTCCCTCTCCCTTCCTCTCTGTAAAAAAATTCAATAAAATATATTTTTAAAAAATGAGACATCTCCTAAATCTCTCCCTCTCTCTCTCTCTCTCTCTCTCTCTCTCTCTCTCTCTCTCTCTCTCTCTCTCTCACATACACACACACTCAGACACACACAGAGACACAGACACACACACACAGACACACACAGACACACACACAGACACACACACAGACACACACACAGACACTCACACAGACACACACTCACACAGACACACACACAGACACACACAGACACAGACAGACACACACACCGACACACACAGACACACGCAGACACACACACACAGACACACACTCACACACAGACACACACACACAGACACATAGACACACACAGACACAGACAGACACACACACCGACACACACAGACACACGCAGACACACACACACAGACACACACTCACACACAGACACACACACAGAGACACATAGACACACACAGACACACACAGACACACACAGACATACACACACAGATGCTCACACAGACATACACAGACCCACACAGATGCTCTCACACACACACACAGACACACACACACACACAGACACACACACACACACACACACACACACGGAATGAGGCAGCTGATGGGTGTTTCTCTCTCCTCATCGATGTTTCTGACTCTCTCTCTCTCCCTCTCCCTTCCTCTCTGTGAAAAAAATCAATAAAATATATATATATTTAAAAATGCCATTGATCCGGTCCCTGTCTCTCTATTGACCTCTAGTGGTCAAAGCGTGTATTTACTTTTTTTTTTTTTTTTTTCCGAAACCGGTGTGGCTCAGTGGGTAGAGCATCCGCCTGTGGACTGAAAGGTCCCGGGTTCGATTCCATCGGGTCAAGGGCATGGACCTCGGTGGTGGCTGAGGGCACATCCCCAGTGGGTGGCGTGCAGGAGGCGGCGGATGGATGATTCTCTCACATCATCGATGTTTCTGACTCTCTGTCCCTCTCCCTTCCT
>NW_028182224.1:40000-41544 GCF_964339955.1 Pipistrellus hanaki | reverse complement strand
TATCCCGTATAATAAAAGGCTAATATGCAAATGTTAGGGCCGTCCGGTCGGCTGTTCAACCAATCAGAGCGTAATATGCTAATGATATGCTAAGGCCTGCTCAACCGGTCGCTATGATGTGCACTGACCCCTTGGGGGCAGACAGTCGACCGGACAACCGGTCGCTATGACGTGCACTGACCACCAGGGGGCAGACAGTTGACCGGCCGACCGGTCGCTATGACGTGCACTGACCACCAGGGTGCAGACAGTCGACTGGTTGACCAGCTGCTATGACGTGCACTGACCACCAGGGGGCAGACAGCCGACCGGCCGACCGGTCGCTATGACGTGCACTGACCACCAGGGGGCAGACCGCCGACCAGCCGACCGGTCGCTATGACGTGCACTGACCACCAGGGGCAGGCGGCCGACCGGCCAACCGGTCGCTATGACGTGCACTGACCACCAGGGGGCAGACGGCCGACCGGCCAACCGGTCGCTATGACGTGCACTGACCACCAGGGGCAGACGCTCCGACCAGCAGCCAGCTTGCTGCTGGGGTCCGGCCGATGGGGACTGAGCGAGACGGGCCGGACACGCCCTGGAGCCCCCTCGGTCCCTCCCCGGCCGGCCCGCCTCCCCGGCCCTCCCCGGCCCCGATCCTGCCCCGGGGGGGCCCCTCGTCCCGGCCTGCGCCCTCTCTCCCTCCGGGACCCCTCGGGGGGCGTCGGAAGAGCCGGTGTCGGCCCCGATGCCCTGCAGGCCGGGCCGGGGGACCCCACGGGTGCAGGAATTCATGCACCGGGCCCTCTAGCGTCATAAATAACACGCCTTTATTATGAGCCGGGTTCGAATACACAGCAGATGGACGCATGGATGTACTCCAGGCGAGCTCAATTGTTCGGCCATCTGGGTCTACCATTCATTTATGTCCCGTCCACGTCACAGAGCAGAAGGGTTACGGGTACAGGGTGGGTACGGAGCTAAAAACTCCGTATGGACGCAGGCCAGCCTTGTGGCTTCCCACACGCCTTCTGTTCGCACACAGGGCCGCTGTGCAGGTGTGTGTGTGTGTGTGTGTGTGTGTGTGTGCGTGTGTGTTAGAGGCCCGGTGCATGATATAGATATACAATAGATATAGATCTATCTATCTATCATCTATCTTTCTATCTAACTATCATCTATCTATCTATCTATCTATCTATCTATCTATCTATCTATCTATATTAGAGGCCTGGTGCATGAATCCGTGCATGGGTGGGGTCCGGCCGGCCCAGCCAGGGGGTGGGGACGTGGGCGGCCGGCCGGCCTGCCTGCCGGTCGGACTCCGGTCGGGGGGACCCTGTGCCTCTGAGCCTTTTATCCTACAGGACGGACACGGGGCGGCCGGACGGTTATGCATTCAGAGATCATCGTCATCTAGCCACTCAGTATAGAGATAAGAGATAGAGATAGAGATAGAGATAGAGATAGAGATAGAGATAGAGATAGAGAAAGAGATAGAGATAGAGATAGAGATAGAGATAGAGATAGAGATAGAGATAGAGATAGATATAGACATA
>NW_028182224.1:32500-35000 GCF_964339955.1 Pipistrellus hanaki | reverse complement strand
TGGACCGGCTGCCTCCTGCACGCCCCCTATTGGGATCTGGCCTGCAACCCAGTCATGTGTCCTTAACCGGGAATTGAACCCTCACCTCCTGGTTCCTAGGTCGATGCTTAACCACTGAGCAACACCAGCTAGGGATAATTTTATTGATTGATTTGTTATTTTTTAAAATATATTTTTATTGATTTCAGAGAGGAAGAGAGAGGGAGAGAACTATCCATGAGGAGAGAGAATCACGGACCAGCTGCCTCTTGCACGCCCCCTACTGGGGATGGAGCCTGCAACCCGAGCTTGTGCCCTTAACCGGGAATCGAACCCTGACCTCCTGGTTCCTAGGTCGATGCTTATCCACTGAGCCACACCAGCCAGAATGTACCCATCTTTTTTTGTGGGTTTTTTTTTTTTTTAAGCTTAGAATCTACCTATATATATAAAAGCCTAAGCTACTGGCTGACCGTCTAGTAGTAGTTATGACACACACTGACCACCAGGGCGGCAGATGTTCAACGCACGGACATGGAAACATGGAGCAGATTGATGAATCGCAGTGGGGAAAGGGGAGGAGAAAAGGGAGGATGGAAAGAGATTAACCAAAGGTCTTATATGCAGAATAGATGGCCCGGTGCATGAATTTGTGCACCCGTGGGGTCCCTCGGCCGGGCCTGCAGGGAATGGTCTGAAACCAGCTCTCAGACATCCCCCGAGGGGTCCCAGGTGGCGAGAGGGCGCAGGCCAGGCTGAGGGACCTGCAACTGGTGCATGAATCCATGCACTCGGCCTCCAGGTTTTAAAATATATATTTTTACTGATTCCCTAGAGTAGGGGTGTCGAACTCAATCAGAGAAGGGGCCAAAATCTAAAATCCAGCCTAAATCGCGGGCCGAATGGTTTACTGAACAGTCATAAACCGACAATGTCATAAACTGACAGCGGAGTGCAGTGATGACAGCGCGGTGCGGGCCACACTGCAAGGCCTGGCGGGCTGGATTTGGCCCGCGGGCCTTGTGTTTGACACATGTGCCCTAGAGGAAGGAGAGAGAGGAGAGAGAGAGGGAGAGAGAGAGAGAGAGAGAGAGAGAGAGAGAGAGAGAAAGAGAGAGAGAGAGAAACATCCATGATGAGAGAGAATCATGGATCAGCTGTCTCCTGCACGCCCCCTACTAGAGATTAATGGAGCCTGTAACCTAGGCACTGACCTTGGTTACATTGCCATTTTTTTTAATATGTTTTACTGATTTTTTTTTTACAAAGAGGAAGGGAGAGGGATAGAGAGCTAGAAACATGGATGAGAGAGTAACATCCATCAGCTGCCTCCTGCACGCCCCCCCCCCCCACCACCACCGGGGATATGCCTGCCACCAAGGTCCATGCCCTTGACCGGAACCGAACCCGGGACCTTTCAGTCCGCAGGCTGATGCTCTGTCTACTGAGTCAAACCAGTTTCAGCTATGTTATTATTTTCACGGCGTGTTTTTCAAAACACAAGGGCCTGTTTTCCACAAGCAAACGCTGAATGAATGGAGTCACGGAGTCACAATCATCCGATCCCCCAACAATGAAATCCAACCTTGTTATTAAAAAAATTAAATTAAAAAATAATAAAAATAAAAAACACACACACACACACTCTCTATTCCTGCACTCTGTCCATCCACTCCGCACTCCACACATAAACCACACAAAGACCCGTAAACACACCAAATACGAAAGCCGACCAGGACGTTCCTTCACAATTCTCATCGCGCCCACGTGAGCATGACAAGCATCACGAATTCTGTATTTCCGTTATTCTCTCATCTTGCGTAGATACTCTCAATATTTTGTGGGGGGGTAGATTCACCCTCTCTCCAGAGCTAGCTAGCTAGAGGGCACCACTGCATACCACTCTCATACTCATGTTCTTTTAACATCTGCCCGTGGACGCCAGGGGCCTAAGAGAGCTGGGTGTAAAGATGGTGAATTCGACGGTGTAGCCACGTGGACGGCATGGCTACGAGAGCTGGGTATCAAAAATGGTGCGGCCGATGGTGAAGCCACATCAACAGCGTGGCTACAAGAGCTGGGTATAAAATTGGCAAAGTCATCTACTCCAGCCTTAGGTCCGTCCACGGTGGCCAAAGAAGACAGACAGACACACACACACACACACACACACACACACATACACACAGTGCGGCTATAAGAGCTGGGTATAAAATTGGCGAAGTCAACTATTCCAGCCTTGGTCCATCCACGGAGGCCAAAGAAGACACACACACACACACACACACACACACACTCAGCATGGCTACAAGAGCTGGGTATAAAATTGGCAAAGTCAACTATTCTAGCCTTGGTCCATCCACGGAGGCCAAAGAAGACACACACACACACACACACACACACACACACACACACACACAGCGTGGCTACAAGAGCTGGGTATAAAATTGGCAAAGTCATCTATTCCAGCCTTAGGTCCATCCCCGGAGGCCAAAGAAGACACACACACACACACACACAC
>NW_028182224.1:15000-27500 GCF_964339955.1 Pipistrellus hanaki | reverse complement strand
AAACATCGATGAGAGAGAGTCATCGATCAGCTGCCTCTTGCACACCCCCTACTGGGGATATGCCCGCAACCAAGGTACGTGCCCTTGACCGGAATCGAACCCGGGACCCTTCAGTCCCCAAGCCGACGCTCTATCCACTGAGCCAGACCGGTCTCGGCTGGAAATATGTTTTATGAGAGGCCCTGTGTATGGATTTCATGCACTCGGGGGAGTTGGAAGGTGTGGACCTCAGCAAGGATGGCGAGAGGGCGCAGGCCGGGCCGAGGGGCCCCACCGGGGCAGGATCGGGGCCGGGGAGGGCCGGGGAGGTGGGCCGGCCGGGGATGGACCGAGGGGGGCTCCAGGGCGTGTGCGGCCCATCTCGCTCAGTCCCCATCGGCCGGACCCCAGCAGCAAGCTGGCCTGCTGGTCGGAGCGTCTGCCCCCTGGTGGTCAGTGCACGTCATAGCGACTGGTCGACCGGTCGACTATCTGCCCCCTGGAGGTCAGTGCATGTCAAAGAGACTGGTCTACTGGTCTAGTGGTCGACTGGTAAACTGTCTGCCCCCTGGTGGTCAGTACATGTCATAGCGAGCGGTTGAGCGGCCTTAGCATATCATTAGCATATCATTAGCATATGACATTTGATTGGAGGAACGGCCGACCAGGCAACCAGACACTTAGCAAATTAGGCTTTTATTCTATAGGATTGATTTTTTCAGAGAGAGGTAAGGAGGAGAGAGAGAGAGAGAGAGACAAAGAGAGAGAGAGACAGAGAGACAGAGAGAGAGAGAGAGAGAGAGAGAGAGAGAGATAAGGACAGAGAGAGAAACATCCATGAGGAGAGAGAATCACAGACCGGCTGCCTCCTGCACACCCTCCCCTGGGGATGGAGCCCGCAACCCAGGCCTGTGCCCTGGACCGGGAATCGAACCCGGGACCTCCTTCCTTGTTCCTGGGTGCACGGAGGCCCGACCACTGAGCCACACAGGCCCGGCGGATGGGGGAATTTGGCCGGTGATGACTCCTTGCAGCACCAGGAGGAGCATGTCATACTGTTCACACGTGTCCTACAACGTCAATCAACAACTCCAGTGTGAGAAACACTCCATCCAAGTCTTGGTTGGATGAAGGATCGATTTCCCAAACGTGTGGCTCAGTGGTTAGAGCGTCGACCCAGGAACCAGGAGGTCACGGGTTCGATTCCCGGTCAAGGGCACAGGCCCGGGTGGCGGGCTCCATCCCCAGTCGGGGGCGTGCAGGAGGCAGCTGGTCCCTGATTCTCTCTCTTCATGGATGTTTCTCTCTCTCTCTCTCTCTCCCTTCCTCTCTGAAATCAATTTTTTAAAAACTATTTTAAAAAAAAACAAAACAGCTCTATCCAGTTTGGCTCAGTGGTTAGAGCATCGGCCTGCGGACTCAAGGGTCCCGGGTTCGATTCCCGGTTGAAGGGCCTGTACCTTGGTGGCAGGCACATCCCCAGTGGGGGGCGTGCAAGAGGCAGCTGATCGATGATTCTCTCTCATCAATGTTTCTAGGTCTCTATCCCTCTCTTTTCCTCCCTGTAAAATATCAATAAAATATATATATAAAAAAAAGAAACATCGATGAGAGAGAATCATCGATCAGCTGCCTCTTGCACGCCCCCCACTGGGGATGTGCCCGCAACCAAGGTCCATGCCCTTGACCGGGAATCGAACCCAGGACCTTTCAGTCCGCAGGCCGACACTCTGTCCACTGAGCCACACGGGGTTCGGCCTCATCGATGTTTCTAAGTCTCTCTCTCTCTCTCTCTCTCTCTCTCTCTCTCTCTCTCTCTCTCTCCATTTGTCTCTGAAAAAAAATCAATAAAATTATATATATTTAGTGTTATTCTTTGTTCTAAACCCAATGAGACCCAATTTAACCCCATTAAGCCCTCGGCCGGATGGTCAGAGCGGCCCTGTTTCAATGATCTCAAAGTCCTTCTATTCATGACTTTTTCTCTTCAGCCAGCCCACCCAGATGGGGTCACCAGGATGTCACACACGCGCACGCATAAATCCTTTATTCAATCATGGTCTGGCCAGGAGGACGGGTGTGTTTGAAGACGGAGACGCCAATGCATCGCCCACAAACCCCAGGCCGAATGCGTGCAAGAATCCATAAACAAAGCCGGGCCGGGATGGCTCAGTGGTTGGCGTCGACCCAGAGACCAGGAGGGTCCCGGGTTCGATTCCCGGTCAAGGGCACAGGCCCGGGTGGCGGGCTCCATCCCCAGGAAGGGGGGCGTGCAGGAGGCAGGCGGTCCATGGTTCTCTCTCCTCATGGATGTTTCTCTCTCTCTCTCTCTCTCTCTCTCTCTCTCTCTCTCTCTATCGCTCGCTCTATTTCTCCTCTCTGAAATCAATACAAATATATTTTAAAAGCAAATAAATACACATATATTTTAAAAACACCAAATAGAAAAGTGAGGCCATGGTGAAGAAGGCTTCAAAGTGTATTAGCAAAGGAAGGCCAGTCTCTCTCTCTCTCTCTCTCTCTCTCTCTCTCTCTCTCTCTCTCTCTCTCTCTCTCTCTCTCTCTGTGTGTGTCTCTTTCAGTATCTTCTAATCTCTAATCAGTTAAGATGGAGTCATATACACGGAGCGGCCGGAGGAGGGCGATCTCTGAACACAGAACCGTCCGGCCGCCCTGTGTCCGTCCTGTAGGATAAAAGGCTCAGAGGCACAGGGTCCCCCCGACCGGGAGTCCGACCGGCAGGCAGGCCGGCCGACCGCCCACGTCCCCGCCCCCTGGCCGGGCCGGCCGGACCCCACCCATGCACGCATTCATTCACTGGGCCTCTGATATATAGATAGATAGATAGATAGATAGATAGATAGATAGATAGATAGATGATAGATAGATAGATGATAGATAGATAGATAGATAGATAGATGATAAATAGATGATAGATAGATGATAAATAGATGATAGATAGATGATAGATAGATAGATAGATAGATAGTAGATAGATAGATAAATAGATAGATAGATGATAGATAGATGATAAATAGATGATAGATAGATGATAGATAGATAGATAGATAGTAGATAGATAGATAAATAGATAGATAGATGATAGATAGATAGATGATAGATAGATAGATAGATCTATATATCTATATGTATATCTATCTAGAGAGATAGATCTATAGATAGATAGATAGATGATAGATAGATAGGTAGATAGATAGATAGATGATAAATAGATAGATAGGTAGATAGATGATAGATAGATAGATAGATAGATGATAGATAGATAGATAGATAGATAAATAGATAGATAGATAGATAGATAGATAGATATTCATGCACCGGGCCTCTAACACACACACACACACACACACACACACTCTGACAGAAAGGAGGCCAAGACACACATGGAAACCTGCTCCCAGTCCCCCTCCAGCGCCCTCAAAACCACTCCTCTTGTGTGTCAGCCACAGAGAGAGAGACTTTCGAACCCAGGGCCGCGGGCACGGGCGGCTGGGTTCCCGGGACCCCAGCGCCGAGGGGTGGAGGGTGGTGTGTGTGGGTGACCTAGTTCTTTGTGCAAAGACACCTGGATGATGCTGGCCCCCGAGACAAGCTCCCTTCTCAGCTCAGGACATGTTTTCCTGTCAAACACACACACACACACACAGAGACACAGAGGTGGGTGTTCACAGGGAGAGAGGTGGGTGGGGTAACGGCTTCAACATCAAGCACGCATGCATGGCCGAAGCCGGTGTGGCTCAGTGGATAGAGCGTCGGCCTGCGGACAGAAGGGTCCCGGGTTCGACTCCCGGTCAAGGGCATGGGCCTTGGTGGCTGAGGGCACATCCCCAGTGGGGGGCGTGCGGGAGGCAGCTGGTCGATGTTTCTCTGTCATCGATGTTTCTAGCTCTCTATCCCTCTCTCTTCCTCTCCGTAAAAAATCAATAAAATATATATATTTTTTAAAAAATGCATGCATTCTTGTTTTGTTTTTGCTTTTTAAAGAGAAGAATTTATTTTTTATACATATATTTTATTGTTTGTTTGTTTGTTTTACAGAGAGGAAGGGAGAGAAATAGAGAGTGAGAAACATGGAGAGAGAGAGAGAGTCATCGATCAACTGCCTCCTGCTTGCTCCCTCACTGGGGATGTGCCCACAACCAAGGGACATGCCATTGACCGGGAATCGAACCCGGGACCTTTCAGTCCCCAGGCCGACGCTCTATCCACTCAGCCACACCGGCTGCATTCTTTATTAAAATATATATATATATACACACACACTAGAGGTCTAGTGCACGAAATTCATGCACTGGCTGGGGAGGGGGTGTCCCTCAGCCCAGCCTGCACCCTCTCCAATCTGGGACCCCTGGTGGGGTGTGTGACTTGCCAGTTTCGGATCGAGCCTAAATGGGCAGTCGGACGTCCCTCCCACAATCCAGGACGGCTGGCTCCCAACTGCTCGCCTGCCTGCCTGCCTGCCTGCCTGATCGCCCCCTAACCACTCCCCTGACAGCCTGACTGATGCCTAACTGCTCCCCTGCCAGCCTGATTGCCCCTAACTGCCCTCCCCTGCAGGCCTGATTGCCCCTAACTGCCCTCCCCTGCAGGCCTGATTGCCCCTAACTGCCCTCCCCTGATGGCCTGATTGCCCCTAACTGCCCTCCCCTGCTGGCCTGATTGCCCCTAACTGCCCTCCCCTGCAGGCCTGATCGCCCCTAACTGCCCTCCCCTGCTGGCCTGATTGCCCCTAACTGCCCTCCCCTGCAGGCCTGATTGCCCCTAACTGCCCTCCCCTGCTGGCCTGATCACCACTAACTGCCCTCCCCTGCAGGCCTGGTCCCCCCCTAACTGCCCTCCCCTGCAGGCCTGATCACCACTAACTGCCCTCCCCTGCCGGCCTGGTCGCCCCTAACTGCCCTCCCCTGCTGGCCTGATTGCCCCTAACTGCCCTCCCCTGCCGGCCTGGTCGCCCCCAACTGCCCTCCCCTGCAGGCCTGGTCACCCCCAACTGCCCATCTAGGAACCAGGAGGTCAGGGTTCGATTCCCGGTCAAGGGCACAGGCCCGGGTCACGGGATCAATCCCCAGTAGTGGGCGTGCATGAGGCAGCAGATCAATGATTCTCTCTCAATCATGGATGCTTCTCTCTTTCTCTCTCTCTCTCTCTCTCTCTCTCTCTCTCTCTCTTTCTCTCTCTCTCTCCCTTTCCCATCCTTTCTGAAATCAATAAAAAATATATATATATTTATTTAAAAAAAAAAAGAAAAAAGAAAAAAAAAACCTTATCTGACTCAATGGAATCTTTTCAAATAAAGGATCTACTATAGCGAAACCAGTGTGGCTCAGTCGATAGAGCATCGGCCTGCGGACTGAAGGGTGCCGGGTTCGATTCCCGGCCAAGGGCATGGGCCTTGGTGGCTGAGGGCACATCCCCAGTGGGGGGCGTGCAGGAGGCAGCTGGTCGATGTTTCTCTCTCATTGACGTTTCTATCTCTCTCTCTCTCTCCCTTTCTCTCTGTAAAAAATCAATAAAATATATTTTTTTAAAAAACTAGATTTGTTTTACTTCCTGCAATCCTTTAAAAACTAAAAATAAAAAATCAATATATATAGATATTTTTTTTAAATGAGCTTATACCACTCAATGCAATCTTCGCAAACAAAGGATCGATCAGCAGACACACCTTTGGGGCCATATCAGAGGAGGAAGGAGACCATGACTATGTCGATGCTACGATAACG
Source organism: Pipistrellus hanaki (assembly GCF_964339955.1). Lineage (NCBI taxonomy): Eukaryota > Metazoa > Chordata > Mammalia > Chiroptera > Vespertilionidae > Pipistrellus > Pipistrellus hanaki. The sequence continues at coordinate 21,777 of NW_028182224.1, read as the reverse complement.
CCTCAAGGAGAGCCCTCTGTATAATTCCATCTTCACCACAAAGGAATCGGGGATCCCTCGAACCCTTCACAGCCATTCCCGTTTGTCCTGGGGAGCCGGGCAGAAAGACACCTAGAAGGTAAGAGAGAAGAAAATAAATCCCATAGCATAGAAGCCCAACAGGGTATAAATCCTATAGCATAAGAGCCTCACAGGGTATAAATCCTATAGCATAGAAGCCCAACATGGTATAAATCCTATAGCATAAAAGCCCATCAGGATATAAATCCTATAGCATAAAAGCCTAAGAGGATATAAACCCTATAGCATAAAAGGCTTATCAGGGTATAAATCCTATAGCATAAAAGCCTCACAGGGTATAAATCCTATAGCATAAAAGCCCAACAGGGTATAAATCCTATAGCATAGAAGCCCAACAGGGTATAAATTCTATAGCATAAAAGCCCAACAGGGTATAAATCCTATAGCATAAAGGCCTAACAGGATATAAATCCTATAGCATAAAAGCCCAACAGGGTATAAATCCTATAGCATAAATGCCTTATCAGGACATGAAACCTATAGCATAGAAGCCCATCAGGATATAAATCCTATAGCATAAGAGCCTCACAGGGTATAAATCCTATAGCATAGAAGCCCAACATGGTATAAATCCTATAGCATAAAAGCCCATCAGGATATAAATCCTATAGCATAAAAGCCTAAGAGGATATAAACCCTATAGCATAAAAGGCTTATCAGGGTATAAATCCTATAGCATAAAAGCCCAACAGGATATAAATCCTATAGCATAGAAGCCCAACAGGATTTAAATCCTATAGCATAAATGCCTCACAGGGTATAAATCCTATAGCATAAAAGCCTCAGGATATAAATCCTATAGCATAGAAGCCCAACAGGATTTAAATCCTATAGCATAAATGCCTCACAGGGTATAAATCCTATAGCATAAAAGCCTCACAGGGTATAAATCTAAAAGCATAACAGGATATAAATCCTATACCATAGAAGCCCAACAGAATATAAATCCTATAGCATAAAAGCCCAACAGGGTATAAACCCTATAGCATAAAAGCCCGACAGGGTATAAATCCTATAGCATAAAAGCCCGACAGGGTATAAATCCTATAGCATAAAAGCCCAACAGGGTATAAACCCTATAGCATAAAAGCCCGACAGGGTATAAATCCTATAGCATAAAAGCCCGACAGGGTATAAATCCTATAGCATAAAAGCCCGACAGGGTATAAATCCTATAGCATAAAAGCCTGACAGGGTATAAATCCTATAGCATAAAAGCCCAACAGAGTAAAAATCCTATAGCATAAAAGCTGAACAGGATATAAACCCTATAGCATAAAAGCCGAACAGGATATAAATCCTATAGCATAAAAGCCCAACAGGGTATAAACCCTATAGCATAAAAGCCCGACAGGGTATAAATCCTATAGCATAAAAGCCCGACAGGGTATAAATCCTATAGCATAAAAGCCCGACAGGGTATAAATCCTATAGCATAAAAGCCTGACAGGGTATAAATCCTATAGCATAAAAGCCCAACAGAGTAAAAATCCTATAGCATAAAAGCTGAACAGGATATAAACCCTATAGCATAAAAGCCGAACAGGATATAAATCCTATAGCATGAAAGCCTCACAGGCTAAGAGTTCGGTCGACCAGGCGGCCGGTCAACCAGCCAAAGCAAACTATGCTAATGATATGCTAATGATATCCTAAGGACGCTCAGCAGATAGAGCGTCGGCCTGCGGACAGAAGGGTCCCGGGTTCGATTCCCAGGTCAAGGGCATGGACCTTGGTGGCTGAGGGCACATCCCCAGTGGGGGGCGTGCGGGAGGCAGCTGATGGATGTTTCTCTCTCATCGTGGATATTTCTAGCTCTCTCTCTCTCTCTCTCTCCTTTCCTCTCTGTAAAAATCAATAAAATATATTTTAAATATAAAAACAAATGAGCCCTGGCCGGTGTGGATCAGTGGGTAGAGAGTCAGGCCTGCGGACGGAAGGGTCCCGGGTTCGATTCCCGGTCCAGGGCACAGGCCCGGGTTGCGAGCTCCATCCCCAGTAGGGGGCGTGCGGGAGGCAGCCGATCCCTGATTCTCTCTCCTCTTGGATGTTTCTCTCTCTCTCTCTCTCTTCCCCCCTCTGCCTTCCTAACTGAAATCAATAAAAATATATATTATGTAGGACTTTCAAAATTTCTTTTTTAAAAAAATATATATTTTTTATTGATTTTTTTTTTTTTTTTTTACAGAGAGAAAGGGAGAGGGACAGAGAGAGCTAGAAACATCGATGATGAGATAGAAACATCCACCGGCTGCCTCCTGCATGCCCCCCACTGGGCATGTGCCCTCAGCCACCCAGGCCCATGCCCTTGACCTGGGAATCGAACCCGGGACCCTTCTGTCTGCAGGCCGACGCTCTACCCACTGAGCCACACCGGCTTCTGCTTTCCCCCCTCCCTCTTATACCCTCCCAGCCCCTCCCACACTGTCCGTCTCCTCCTCCTCCTCGATGTCGACAAACCCAGCCTCCACTGCCAACAAGACAGGGACACACACACACACACACACACACACACGCACACACACACCATGCTGGTGACAATGGGTCCGATTCATCCAGCCGATGAGGGGGGTGGAGGACTGAGAATAATGGGGCGTCTGTCCCTCAGGGCACAGTTCCCCCAATGTTTTGCCTCGGCCCAGAAATCTCTCTCTCTCTCTCTCTCTCTCTCTCTCTCTCTCTCTCACACACACACACACACACACACACACACACACACACACACACAATGGGATTCTCTGTGTGAGGGCCGACCCGGCCATGTCCCTCTCTGTCCAATCGGCTTCTGACCCCGGAGGCCGGTGGACACGCCTGGGTGTGTTCCCGAGAAGGAATATTTGGGCCGAGAGAGAGAGAGAGAGAGAGACAGAGAGAGACAGGCAGAGAGAGAGAGAGAGAGAGAGAGAGAGAGAGAGAGAGAGAGAGGCAGAGAGAGACAGGCAGAGAAGAGAGAGAGAGAGAGAGAGAGAGAGAGAGAGAGAGAGAGGCAGAGAGAGACAGGCAGAGAGAGACAGGCAGAGAGAGAGAGAGAGAGAGAGAGAGAGAGAGAGAGAGAGAGACAGGCAGAGAGAGACAGGCAGAGAGAGAGAGAGAGAGAGAGAGAGAGAGACAGGCAGAGAGAGAGAGAGAGACAGAGAGAGAGACAGAGAGAGAGACAGAGAGAGAGACACGCAGAGAGAGAGAGAGAGAGAGAGAGGCAGAGAGAGAGAGAGAGAGACAGGCCCAGGTTGGCCAGACCCCCTGAGAGATATAGTTGATGGATCACAGGTCAATGTTTTGTATATTTTATTGATTTTTTTTTACAGAGAGGGAGAGGGAGAGGGAGAGAGGGAGGGGGAGAGAGGGAGGGGGAGAGAGACAGAGAGAGAGAGACAGAGAGACAGAGAGAGAGAGTCAGGCAGAGAGAGAGACAGAGACAGAGAGAGAGACAGAAACAGAGAGACAGAGAAAGAGAGAGAGAGAGAGAGAGAGAGAGAGAGAGAGAGAGAGAGGAGAGAGAGAGGAGAGAGAGAGGAGAGAGAGAGACACAGAGAGAGAGTCAAACAGAGAGAGATAAACAGAGACAGAGAGAGAGAGTCAGACAGGGAGAGACAGACAGAGACAGAGACAGAGAGAGACAGAGACAGAGAGAGACAGAGAGAGAGAGTGTCAGACAGAGAGAGACAGAGACAGAGAGAGACAGAGAGAGAGAGACAGACAGAGTGCTGATATCCAACCTTTGCTTCATCATCCATTTTTTAAAATATATATATATTTTATTGATTTTTCACAGAGAGGAAGGGAGAGGGAGAGAGAGAGTCAGAAACATGGATGAGGAGAGAGACACATCCACCAGCTGCCTCCTGCACGCCCCCCACTGGGGATGTGCCCTTAGCCACCCAGGTCCATGCCCTTGACCAGGTATCGAACCCAGGACCCTTCTGTCCGCAGCCCGACGCTCTATCCACTGAGCCACACCGGCCAGGGTCAGGCTTTAGTCTTTCTCTTTCTGAATATAATTCCTATCCTGGACGTCAGCCAGGCTGGCATCCTTTGGTTTCACTGTGAAATGGCAAAGAGGGGAAAATGGTTGCAGAATGTGTGTGTGTGTGTGTGTGTCGTTCTGTGTGTGTGTGTGTGTGTGTGTGTGTATGTGCTTGTTAGCGTATATCTGTGTAAGTGTACATGTGTCTGTGTATAAGTGTGTGTGTATATATATGTGTATGTGTGTGTGTATGTCAGTGTGTATGTGTGCATTGGTGTCCGTGTGTGTGTGTGTGTATATTTGTGTGTCTATGTATATGTGTGTGTTTCTGTATACTTGTATATATGTTTATGTGTGTTTGTATATATGTGTATGTGTGTATGTGTGTATGTCTGTGTATATGCATGCATGTGTGTATGTGTCTGTGTATATATGTGTATGTGTGTATGTGGGTTTGTGTCTCTGTGTACATGTCTGTGTATACGTGTGTATCTGTGCATGTGTTTGTGTCTGTGTGTACGTGTCTATGTATCTGTATATATGTGTGTGTGTGTCTGTATGTGTGTGTATCTGTGTACATGTATGTGTATATATGTGTGTTTGTGTGCATTTGTGTACATGTGTGTATGTGTGTATACTTGTGTATGTATCTATGTATATATGTGTGTAGGTGTATGTCTGTATATGTGTTTATATAAGTGTATAGATATGTGTGTGGGTCTGTGTCTGTGTATATATTGTGTATGTGTCTGTATATATGTGTGTGTGTCTGTATATGTGTATATAAATGTTTATGTGTCTGTGTCTGTGTATATATGTGTATGTGGGTTTGTGTCTGTGTCTATGTGTGTGTATACGTGTGTGTCTGTGCACGTGTTTGTGTCTGTGTGTACATGTGTCCATGTATCTGTAGATATGTGTATGTGTGTATATGTATGTGTGCATGTGTGTGTCTTTGTGTGCGTGTGTGCGTGTCTCTGTATGTGTATGTGTGTGTATCTCTGTACGTGTCTGTGTATATGTTTATATGTGTATGTGTTTGTGTGTGTATGTCTGTGTGTATGTGTGCATTTGTGTACATAGGTGTGTATGTATGTATATTTGTGTATGTGTCTATGTATATATGTGTGTAGGTGTATGTCTGCATATGTATATATGTGTATAGATGTGTGTATGTGTCTGTGTCTGTGTATATATGTGTGTGTATGTGTCTCTATGTATATATGTCTGTGTATATGTGTGTATGTGTATGTGTGTACAAGTGTATATGCATCTGTGTATGTGTTTATCTCTGTGTGTATGTGTGTGTATGTGTCTGTGTTTGTGTGTATCTGTGTATGTGTATGTGTATGTGTGTACGTGTCTGTGTGTATGTTTATTATGTGTGTCTGTGCATATGTGTATGTCTGTATATACATGTGTGTCTGTGTGTCTGTGTCTCTGTGTATGTATATATATTTGGGTCTGTATATGTGTGTATGTGTCTGTAGGTGTCCGTGTCTGTGTGTGTATGTGTCTGTGTGTGTCTGCGTGTGTCTGTGTATAAGTGTGTATCTGTGTGTCTGTGTATGTGTGTGTGTGTGTTTGTGTGTGTCTGTGTGTCCGTGTATGTGTGTATCTGTGTATACATGTGTGTGTCTGTATGTGTGTGTCTGTGCGTGTCTGTGTGCATCTATGTGTATAAGTGTGTGTGTCTCTGTGTGTATATGTATGTGTGTGTCCATCAGTGTGTTCTATGTATACATGTGTATCTGTGTATGTGTATATGTCTGTGTCTGTGTGTGTCCATGTATATGTGTGTATCTGTGTATGTGTGTCTGTGTGTGTATGTGTGTGTGAATGTGTCTGTATACCTGTGTGTGTGTCTGTGTATACCTGTGTTTATCTGTGTATATGTTTGTATGTGTGTGTGTCTATATTCTTGTGTGTGTGTGTGTGTCTGTATACCTGTGTGTGTGTATATGTCTGTGTGTGTCCATTTGTGTGTGTGTCTGTATTCCTGTGTGTGTGTGTATGTGTGTGTATGTCTGTGTGTGTATGTGTGTGTGTCTGTATACCTGTGTGTGTGTGTGTGTATCTGTGTGTGTGTGTCTGTGTGTGTCTGTGTGTGTATGTGTATACGTGTGTGTGTGTGTGTGTGTGTGTGTGTATACAATGGTGGCACACAGACTCCCTTCCCTTCCTCTCTGCCTCGGCCTGGCTGTTGGGAACCAGGTGGTCTGAGGTCCAGGACCCCCTAGGAACGCCCCCTCCCCTCACACTCACACACACACACACACACACGTATACACAGACACACACATGTATACACAGACACACACTCACACACACACGTATACACACACACATGTATACACAGACACACACACTCACACATACACACAAACACGTATACACAGACACACACATGTATACACAGACACACACTCACACATACACACACACGTATACACAGACACACACATGTATACACAGACACACACACATACACACACGTATACACAGGCACACACATGTATACACAGATACACACACTCACACATACACACACACACACGTATACACAGACACACACACACACACACACACAGATACACACTGATACATCGATACCACATGGAGACACCCACAGACAGACACGCATGTCCACGTAGAAGCGTGTCTCTGTGTGTCAGACACACACCCCTGCTCGGAGGGGAGCCTCAGACGGAACAGCCCGGCAGCCAGGCCGG